>NC_045443.1:16961164-16980730 GCF_002776525.5 Piliocolobus tephrosceles
TCTATCTATCTATCTATCTATCTATCTATCTATCTATCTATCTATCTCTGTCTCTCTAGCATCTATCTTCCCATCCATCCTTCCATCCTATCAGTTCTGTTTCTCTGAAGAATCCTTGCTCACACAGGGATGTATCTGTGGGCAATCAGAAGCCAACACTTCCAAAATCTGGGTGGATAATTTTCTTGGATAAAGGAGTTTTGTTGGGTGGCACATCACAATATCCATTATACTGTGAACTGCTAAGCTCACTTCTATCAGGTCAGGCCCTCTTTTAAATTGATTGCTGAAGGTGAACATTTAGAGCCTCTTATTGCTGCATTTGTGCCCTGGGTAAGCAGGGAAGCAGAAAAACATTCCCATCATCTTTTTAAAGTTAGTCTTATGCTGGACATATGATTAGAGGTTAATTAGGCCAATCTTCTATGAACATGAGGAAGAAGTGGCTTATCAATGTTCACAATTGGTTTTATTAAATATAAAATTTGTATCATGTCCCATTTCTTTCACAGATGAAGCCTTCTCAGGTGTGACTTGTGTTATTGATACATACAAAATCAATTATACATATATAGCCACACTTCTTATAAAGCAGCCAGAATTTAGGAAAAGGCAGAATTGGTATAAATCATTAAGACTCAAATGAAGTCCTTATTTAGATAATTAAATACCTTAATCTAGAATCCAGTTACTAAAAAGGAAGTTGACATTTTCAAATATAGATACTTTCCTTTATTTTTGAAGTTAAGATCTATTAAATAACACCGTGAAAGAGAGTCATACTGGTAGTAGCAGAAATCAGAAGATGGTAAGAAATGTCCAAGGAAATTTTCTATGTATAACATTTATCAAGACATGGAACTGATGTCTACAGAAAATACTCTAAGTATCATCTTTGGAAATAATCCAGCTGAAGTCTGGGACCAAATTTACGATGACATAGCAATTCCGCCTTTTTTTCCTGGAGGTTGAAAGTTAGACAGTCTGGGTGCTTTCCAGATTGTAATTTGAAAGGCACTCAGCTACTACACAGAATTGTTAGTTTTCTCCCAACCCCCTGCCACCGCTGTGTGAAAGCAAAGGAAGGGGGCTGAAGGTACAACCTAAGGGTGTCAACTCTTACTTATTGAACAAGAACCTGCATACACAATGCCAGTGATGTGATTAATCATTCCCTGGTCCAAAAAGAAGGTCGTTCATGTTGAAATTTTGATTTATGTGTGCTCTTGCATTATCTCCTAAACCCTAGCCACTTGCCAGCATGCACGGTGTAATGAGTTTGGCATTTGTGTAGGACTTTGAAAACATTAAATAATGAATCCCTCTAGAACATCTCCTTGTATTACTATATCCTACTCAATTTTTAAGTAGCGAAAATAGAGATAGTGTATAATTTCACTAAATCCTCATATCGGTAAAAGTAAAGTAGAGGAGTAGGAATAATTAAATGTGTTCAAACATTATAATGTGGAATCATTAAACATGCCTCATAGAGTCCAAGTAGACTCCATAGGTCTAGAAAAGTGATGATTTCAAACTTATCAAGGAAATTAGGAGGTTAGACTGATCAAAGGGGTTTTTCTTTATATTTACTAGTGTTACTATCATCTAATAATTCTTCTGGCTTAGTCATCTTCAGCTAGTATCATACTCACTCAAACATTGATTACTTTTTAATGAATCATAATTTACATGTAAATTTTGACTCCATTCTTTAAAATGCTAAGGTACTAAATTTTAGAATATGTTTTCTGTTGTTTTTAAAAATGCATATTTGCTATCGAGTTAAAATTCTTTATTCTACTAGTGTGTGGAAATGCCTTGTAGCTGTTGTATTTGGCTTTGATCACCAGATACTAGTGAGCATATCTGTGCATCCAAAACTTTGAAAAGTTACCTTGTAAACCGAAATGTTCTAGTAATCATCTATGTGAAGATGGCAGCTGCTGAGATAATAAAATAGATTTTCTCGAAAAAAGAAGCAAGCGATTTCAAGCTGCTAAATTGCCTTAAAGTGCAGAGAAAAGAAATTTACATAGTCTTAGTCATAGCAGTTAAATACATGGGATTTTAAATGGAGGAATATATATATATGTGTGTGTCTGTGTGTGTTTGTGTATATATGTATTTGTGTATATTCCTATTTTGTATATATATTCCTATAATCCAGGCATATATATTCCTTACATATATATTCCTTATCTTATATATATAATATATATTATATATATATATTCCTATAATCCAGGCATATATATTCCTTATCCAGAATATAAATGCCTGGATTATAGGCTGATTTGGGTCAGCTTGGGCTTTGGTTTTGGCTACTTCTCAGGTGTGGTAGTGAACAGAAGCAAGGTGCAGTACCTTTACAAAGCAGACAGTCTAATACAAGAATTTCTCATGTTAAGGAGGGATTTCAGAGGAGGACTTGGCAAACCAAAACAAAACCAAATATAAATGAAACAAAACACTATGACCCCTTTTGAAGATGACTGCAGGAAAGCATAAGGGTACCTTGGCACTAAATAGCCTGTGAGAAAAAAACAAAAAACAAAAAACAAAAAAAACTGATGTCCTGAAGGAGTCGTGATTATGGGCTGGCTCTCACAAGGGTTTTCAGCTTTGTTCCCAACAGCGAGAGTTCACACCTTTCCTTTCCTTTGTTGGTGGGGCTCCCAGATTGGTGGTGTCCCCTAGTGCCCAGCAAACGCAAATGTAAATCCTTGAGCGTTAAGCCTCTGTCTGTATTCTACTTTTGAATCTTCGAAAAACTTCATGAGGGCAGTAACAAGGCAAAGTAAAAACGAATTAAGTATCAAGAATATGGCCTGGCGCGGTGGCTCATTCCTGTAATACCAGCACTTCGGGAGGCCAAGGCGGGCGGATCATCTGAGGTCAGGAGTTCAAGACCAGCCTGGCCAACATGGTGAAACCCCATTTCTACTAAAAATACAAAAATTAGTCAGGCATGGTGGCGGGCACCTGTAATCTCAGCTACTATGGAGCCTGAGGCAGGAGAATCGCTTGAACCGGGGGTGGAGGTTGTTTCAGCCTGGGCAACAGCACGAGACTCTGTCTCAAAAAAGAAAAAAAATAAATAAAAAATAAAAAATATAAGGCATCTGAATGAGAAACTAGAGAAACAAACCTGAAAAGATATTCCAGATATTGGAAGTATCAATATAAATAAACATTTCAAAAATCATGTTTACAAGGTTTAAATGGCAGGGCACTGTGGCTCACAACTGTAATCCCAGCACTTTGGGAGGCCGAGGTGGGTGGATCACCTGACGTCTGGAGTTCTAGACCAGCGTGGTCAAGGTGATGAAACCCCATCTCTACCAAAAAAATATAAAACTTAGACGGGTTTGGAGGCATGCACCTGTAGTCCCAGCTATTTGGGAGGCTGAGGCAGGAGAATGGCTTGAACCTGGTAGGCAGAGGTTGCAGTGAGCTGAGATCGCACCACTGCACTCCAACATGAGTGACAGAGCAAGACTCCATCTCAAAAAAAAAAAAAAAAAAAAGATTTAAAGAATAAAAAGATAAGCTTTAAAAGATCATCAGGGTACATGAAAAGAAACAAAAATTACATAACAGAGTTGAAAAATATTCAAATATAATTTCTAGATATGAAAATATAAAATAATTAAAAATTTGCATTTAATATACATATTTGCACCACATGAAGGGAGCTAAAGAGATAATTAGTGACCTGGAAGATGGGAAATAGTATACAGAGTACAGAGGCAATACAGAGAAACAAACAAAATGGAATTCATCTTGAAAAAAATAGGAGACTTTGTAAATAGAATGAGAAACCATAATATGCCTCTAACAAAGCTCCAGAAGGAGCTAAGAGAGATAATGGGGTAGAAGCAATATTGGTAGGGATAAAAGCTTAAAATTTCTGGAATTAATGAAAGATGCTAATGTATCCATCCAGATTCATGAAGTCAACAAATCTGCTCTGCAGCAGAATAAAGAGTTCCATACTAGACACGGTATAGTGGAATAGAAAACATTAAAGTTAAAAAATTGAAATTAAAAATGGCTAGAGGTACAGAGATGATACCTTCAAAAGACTGGAGACTAACTTCTCACTAGATAATGGAAGCCAGAAGACAGGAGAATAGTATTGTCAACATGCTACGGAAAAAAACATGGAATGATAACATCAATTAATCTGAAAGAAGAAAAGGATGGCAATAGGAGGAAACAGATTAGGTACAGCATATAAATTGACAAAACAGAACAAGTAGTTACAGTACATTTAAAGAAACCAGTGTCTGAAAATAAAGATTACATAACTTGATTTAAAAAGATTGCATGATATTAACAACAGCCACATCTAAAACACAGAAAGAAAGAATAAAGGACATATGCCATGCAAATATTAATTAAATAAAATTAAAATGGTTGTGTTATATCAGAAACAAAGACTTTAATGTAAAAAATTTTGATTGACCAAAAGAAATTATCAATAGTAATTGTGAAAATATGTGAACTAAATATAACAGAAATATAAGGATAAACATAATGGGATATTTTTAAATACTTTTCCCAACAAATAGTAAGAAAGATAGTCACAAAATCATTAAAGATATAGATTTGAATAAAACAACCATATTAACTACACATCTCTATCACTGTATCCATCTATCTATACAAATAAAATACATATATGTAATACACAAATATGTGTGTGTGTATATATGTATATACCCCCAAGCATACACAGATACACACACATCTATATGTATGTATGTGTGTGTATATATGTCTGTGTGTGTATGTGTGTGTGTATATATACATATATATATAAATGCTTTCTCCAGTAACTGGATAATACACAATTGTTTTAAGCACACCTGAAACAGTTGTCAAAATTGCTCTTTTTCTGGGTCATAAATTGAATGTTGTCTAATAGTTAAGAATAAGAATAATGACAATTAAGCTAGAATTAAATAAAGATAGCTAGACAAATGTCTATTTAATTGAATATCAAGACTAAATAATATTAGTGTAAAAGAAGAAAGTAGAAAAAGAGCTGAATGATGATAATGAAAATGTTAGCACATAAGAAAAAACATGGAAGGCAGCTAAAGCCACACAGAAACAAAGTTTATATATATATATAAAGTTTTAAATATATTTATGTATAAAATTTTAGACAGAGACAGAAAGTGTTGGAAATTAATGAACTACCAATCCTGATGCATTAGAAACAGAACAGGCAAAATCAAAAATAGAGTCAGAAATTATTATTATGCATCAAAAAATATATAATAAAGAGAATCATAAAAACCAAAAATTGATTTTAAAAAGACAGCTTAAATTGATAATTCCTCAGATTAAACTAGTTATGACAAAATAAAGAAGTCCCAAGCAAACTATATCTAGAACTAAATGGAAACATATCTCCAGATTCTAAAGATATTAAAGAGATATTAATAGGATAATATGAAGAAACTTTAGTGATAAATTTACACATTTAGATAACATAGATAAATTTCTAGAAACATCTGATCATCCAAAAGTGACTCCAGAAGGAAGAGAATAAATAAATAGGATGTACATAGACATTAAGAAACTAAATCATTAATCAAAAGCCTTCCCACAAAGAAACTCTAGTCCCAGATGGCTTCATTAATAGGTTCTGCCAAATATTCAAGGAAGAAATTATTCTATCTTATCAAACTTTCTGAAACTAGAAATAGAAAAAATACTCCCCAACTCATTTTGTGAGGTTGGTATAACCTTGACAAAACTCCTGAAAAGAGTATGTATTTCCAAAAAAACTAAAATACATACCCCTTTGACTCATAGATATAAGTGTAAAACTCCTAAGTCAAATATTCGCAAATTGAAATCTAGAAAAATCTGAAGAAAAAATATTACATCATCTCTGGTAAAAATCCAAGAATGTGCTGCAGTTCAGTTTTGCACTAATTGCTTAGAATCAGCAAGACCCCATAGGTTTAAAAGGCAGGGTTCCCAACAAGACTGCTCTAACTGCCGACACCAGAAACACTTTGAGGCTCCCACATTCCCAAACTCACACTTCTGACCAGCTGGCTATAAATTCAGGGGTTCTCCCAGGCCTCTCAATTTTGATCACTTGCTAGAACATCTCAAAGAACTCAAGAAAGTACTATACTTAAAATCACAGATTTCTTTTTTTTTTTTCTTTGTAAGGTATACAGATTAGGAGAATCAACCAGATATAAAGACTCATAGAGACCAAAGAGAGGTTGGTTCACTGCTAAGTCAATCAGTATAATTTACTACAATAACAGACTAAAAGAGACAAATCTTACAATTCTCTCAACAGATGAAGAAAAAATGCATCTTCCAGTTGTGATAAATTCAACCTCTATGCATGATAAAACTCTTAGTCATTCACAACTGAATGAGAACCATTCTAAATACTTCCCTGTCCCATGCTCAGTTTGTATATACAAATGGTCATCAAGAGCTATTATTTCTAAGTGCATTTTCTATTGGTTTTCTCTGTATCTGATGCTGTCCTGTTTCTGGCCCCTGTTATCTCTCATTATTTTGATTGACCTATTTTCTTTTAATGTTGCTTATTTTCAATTCATCCCCCAAACTTTCTAGTATGTAAATCTGTTTAAGCCCTTGCTCAATATTTTTCAATTATTTTCTGTGGTTTACAGCATATAATTTGATACTTTGGAGCTCCCTATACCACTGAACAAAAAATCTTCCACATATTAATGATAAGTTAGAAGTATCAAACTTCCAGTTTGAAAAACTGTCACGTTTAACCATATTTGGGGAATTTATAGTAGCAAATATATTAATTCTAAGAAAAATAATAGTTTACATTCATATAATACATAATAGTCTGTTAAGTGCTCATATTTGTATTATGACATTTTCTAAGAGCAAGTGTTATTATCCCTTCCTTCTTGAAGAAATAACGAGACATAAGAAGTAATTTGTCCAACTAAACGGCAAAACTGGGAGTAGAACTCAGCTCTTGGATTATAAGTTTAATACTTTTTCTTTCTAAATACAAGTAACATTTTCTGCAGGAATTTGCCTCAGAAAGTCATTCCTCGGTATCTTGTAACTACTGGTATTTGGCCACTGTCTGCCGCATTTCTGTTTGTTTGTTTTACATTTGCCCTTTTCCTGGCCCTTCTGTCCTGTTTTGCCTGCCTACTGGACACTTTCACTTGCTTATCTTTCTTGTCTATGCATGTACGAAAAGAATAGTGGAATGGCAGGAGATTACCATTGACTTTGCTCTTTACCCTTCTCTTCATCTTGCCCCATAACACAACATATTTTATTAGTATTCACCCTAGAGAATCTGTACAATTATGCCTGTGGTTAATAAATAACCAGATTAGCCCATTTTTAATAATTTATATAGTCTGGTTCTCTTTCTTTGTTTTTTAAAGAAGAAAACATTCTTACCGACGCATGAACTTAGTTAAATGTAAATAATTTGATGAAGTAATATCTCTGAAAAGCATTTATTATCTTCTATGGAATTCATACTACCTTAGGTACAGTTTGCTGCTCTTTAAATCTAAGAAAAAAGTTTATAACATAGTAAATATACCCAAGAAAATTAAGTTCATATTTAAGGTCATTGTATGCCGAAATCACTTTTCTAACCAGCCACTTTCATAACTCTGAGAAAAAAAACACAAAACAAAACAAAAGAACAACCCAAAACAACTAGCTTTCTTCTGCTCTTATACAACAATCAACACAGATTTCTGTGGCCAAATATGTAAGGGTTACTTCCCACTCATCAAGCAAGCAATCAATTCTGCAGCGGACACCAGTTGGGTCTCCTCCAACCTAGTTTCATTCCAAAACTACCCACATTAAGACAGCGTATGAAGATAGATCGTGCACAAGTTGAGGCTGCAGTCTCACAGGACTGCCTCCACTTCTGACGCCAATCGCAAGTCCGGGTTGTTTTACCTGTGCTTCTTTTATTATTATTATTATTATTATACTTTAAGTTCTAGGGTACACGTGCACAATGTGCAGGTTTGTTACATATGTATACATGTTTAACTGTGCTTCTGACTGACCAGTGATAAACTGGAGATCCCACAGTCTTCTCCTTGGGTTTGATTATTTTGTTAAAGCAGCTCAGAAAACTCCTGGAAATGCATTTACCAGTTTATTATAAAGGGTGTTATAAAGGATAGAGATGAAGAGTTGCATGGGATGAGGTCTGGGGGAAGTGGTGTGGAGTTTCCATGCCCCTTCTTGGTGTGCCACCCTCCAGGAACCTCCACTTGGTGAGCTACCAGGAAGCTCCCTGAGCCTGTCCTTTTGGATTTTTATGGAAACTTTATTACTTAGGTATGATTGATTAAACCATTGGTCATTGGTGATCAACTTAATCTTTAGCTCCTCTTCTCTCCTTGGATGTTGGAGTGTGGGGCTGAAAGTCCCACCCCTCTAATCCTGCCTTGGTCTTGGTAACCAGCTTGATCAGATCCAGAAGCTACCTAAGGGGCTGCCAGCCACCAGTCAACTGATGAGCATGCAAAAGACATTTATCGGTTTGGAGATGCCAAGAATATAAGTAGTTGTCTGTTAGTGGACAGCAACAAAACCATATATATCTTTCATGATATTAAAATGGCATTCTAGTGCTCGATTGAAACTTTTTAATAATCAATTTGGCAGTCTTTTCTGTATCCTTACTGAAAATTTCAAATGTGTAATTAATTAATATTGGAACTTTGATTGATTGTCTATTGCCCAATGTGTACATTTCAAAAGCCTAAGCCCTTTTAGCTACATAGATGATCTTTAGTGTTTTCAATGGTTTGTTGCTGAGTATTTATACTGGATATTGTGGTATGTTTCAAATGATAGAAAATAAGAACAGACATGAAAAGTGCAAACTTCTTATAATTTACTTTGTTTATATAGAAGCGATACATTAAATCATCTATGAAGTACATCATGTAAACCTAAATAGCATGGATTTTTAAGTAAAAAATATGAGCATTAATATACTGAAAACCCCCATGGGAAGTAACTATATGTCACTGGTGCCAAATTAGAAATCTCCAGGTTATAAGATCATAACCCCTAGAGGAATATTTATCTGTATGTTTACTTAATATCTAACAGCATGTGAAATTTATTTATTAATATGCCTGCAGGTTTCTCTCTAATCCCACTTCTCAAAGATGCACACACATAGATATAAAGCCAGGAGGGGGTGAATTGCCCTGGAACTGTTTCCATCTAAGTTGAAAAATATGGTTATAATGGGAAAAGCAAAAGTTGCTCTCCTTCTGACCTTGAACATTTTTACAGACCCAAAATAAAATATGTGAACAAATTCAAAGGCCATCTCCTCTATGACATGTTCCTTGCAATATACTTGGCCCCATCTAATCAGCACTGATTGCACTCTCTTTGATTATAATTTGACTATAGGCCTTATTTTATCATCCCTTCAATTATAGTTTATTTATATTCCTCTGTTTCTTTTGAATGGTCTGAAGTGATAGAGATCTTGTGATAATTTGTTTTAATACATGGCACATAGCAAAATGACTTTGCACATTGTCATTTACTAAATATTTGTTAAATGTGTTTGGTTCTAATTGAATTATATTTACATATGCAGAAACTTAAACATGTAAACCATTATTGAGGGTAATGATATTAAAAGAAAAGAACAAACATTTTTTAACTGGCAAAGAAATACATTTTAGAAAGTTTAGAATGTAATTTTTCAAAGTATTTTATTTTTGAAGTGAAGTTATGATTGTATTAAAAGCATGGTTATCTGACATAATTTTTACCTATACAAAGTTTAGAATTGAAACAACTGAATAATTTGAAACAAAACACATTTGCTTCAATTTTCTATGATTTAGGGTATAACTATTGATTTGACTTGAAATATCCAATGATTGCCTCAGTGCTATATTTTATTTAGCACCTATGGACTTAGCTACAATGAAACAAATCTTTTTGAAACCGTAACAGCTAGGCTGCATGCAATAGTAATATCAGACATCTGTATATTGCCTTATACTTATATAAAAGTGCTTTTACATAAATTATTTTATTTGGTTCTCAGGTATGGGAAATGGAGGCAGAGAAACTGAGAAAGGTAGGGGAAACTCACACTTTATAGAGAGAAAAGATAGGATTATATTTGGCATATATATATGGATTTTTTTGCAAATACCTAAATAGCTTGCACAAAAGCCTCTTGCCTATATAAGTTTAATTGTTCTAAAATGAAGGTAAAATTTGAAATTATGACAAACTTATTTGTATACATATGGAACTTGTTGTTCACTTAATGTTGCCAAGTAGTTGAAAGTAGAAAGCAGATATTTATAATGATGGCTTATAGGATTAGAAGATTTCATTGCAGTAAAGACTGTGAATATATAAAATTTGAATTTGACCAAATGGAGATGATTTTAAATTTTTCAGAGATCAGTTTCAGTTTCAGTAATAGGAATAGACAAGAATGAAGGCATCAGGTAAAAAGACCAGTGTGGTGTATAAATATGCCCAAGTCTTGTAAAAGTACCGTGGGAATATATAAAAGGAAGTTACCCATTGTAACAATGTGATTAAGGGAAGTTTGCACAAAAGAGGTGGGTCTTTAGAGTTCAATAGAAAAATGAGTAACACCATAAATAAAAGCTCTCAAATGTAAAATTACACATTACGGTCGACAGTCTGCTACATGGTAAGTTGCGTGGAAGAAAATAATAGAAAATCCAACTTAAAAAGTGGAATTGGGTTTGATTATGAATAGCTTTGAATTTCACACTGAAGATTTTGGCGGTCTTTGTAGGCAACGAAGAGTTTTTAATTAATTTGTTTTAGAAAAATAAGTGAAAATCTATTTTAGTTAGGAAACTTTACTCTGATTGGAGATGAGAAAAGTGTTGAGAACGGAATCTTAGGGCAGTGCTTTCCACATACCTAATAATATGTCACGAAATGTTAACTTTTGCAGGGTACACTGTGCCGAGCTGATGACACTGTTTATGACTGTGGGTCAGCAGCTCCCTAAGATCTGCTCCTCTGCACCTCCCTAAAGGCTAAGAGAATCAATGTCTCTCTCACTCAAACCCATCAGCTCCACAGCAAAGTGCCTCGTGTCTCTTTTGGGAAATACCCTGCCTTTGGGAAAGAAAGGAGAACAGGAATTGATGAAGAAAAGGGAGAAAAGGGAACAAAAAGAAGACAAAAGCAGAACAGAAGCAGAAAAGCATGGTATTCTAAGTGAAGGAAGAAGCTTTTTAAAGAGGGAGTGAACCAAGAAGACTTGACAGCTGTTGAGAATTCCAATTGTGTGGGAGCTAAGGAGAGGGCACTGGTTAGGGCAATGTCCCCCCTGGTTTTGTGTTAGAGGCAGTTTGAGTAGCAGAGGGGCATAGAAGGCAGATTAGGCAGTGACAGGGAGGTATGGAAGTGGTGTGTGTGCTTTGCTGCACTTAGACAAAGCTTGTGGGGGAAGGTAGAAAAGCAATGGGCTGGAATGGGTGGAAGGACACTTTGGGGATTTGAAGACCTGCCTGAGTGTGTGCTAGGTGCAGATTGAGGGGAAGATATAACAGGAGAGAATGGAACTGAAAACATAAAAGACAAAATGAAATAATCGGCAAAGCAAAAATTCAGGCAACCAGGAAAGAACAGGATCAAATGTATGTAGACAGATTAAACTTGGTTAAGAACATACTTTTCTTTGAATAGACAGAAAGGAGGAACATATTGATAAAAGGTAGAGGGAGATTTTGAAGGGTGCTGAAGACCAGAGAGAGTATTCTCCCCCAATAGCTTTTGTTTTCTCTGTAAAATATGATGTGAGAAGGATGTAATCATTCAGCAATTCCTACTGGGGAAAAGGACAGACGACAAGGTGGAGTGAGAGCGCGGTCAGATGACTCTATCAATCATGTGCTCAACACTGTGCTAGGTGCTGTAGGGGATATAAAATATGTATGATGTGATTCCTGCCCTCAAAGGGAAACACACACACACACACATTCTGTCTCTCTCTCTCTCCCTCACACAAACCTATAAGGGTAAGGGAATCTTTTTGAGTTAAACTATGATTTGCTGAAAAGCATAATAAAAGTCCTATGGAAGAACTGGAGAGGGGCCAGTAAAGACATTGAGAAAATCTTTATGCATTATTTAGATAAACAGAGGAACAGACCGTAGGAAGCAACGGAACCTAGCAAGAGCATGGCATGCACACCAGCTAGTTGGGAGATCATGAGATAGCAGAGGAAGTGAGTGATGGGAAGAGGAAGGCAACATGACTGAATAAATAGGAAAGAACCAGAGTATAGAGCACTGGTAGAAAGGATGGAGGTGCATGAAGATTAATTAGGTATTTACATGCAAGATGGAGGAGAGTGTGAAGATAATAGAAGTAGAAAAATAACAAGGCAGGAAACGGTTGCAGCAAACCAGATGTGAGGCTATGCAAGAGTAATGCCAGTGCCAGAGTGAAGAGAAAGGGGTGAATCTGAGAAATATTCTGAAGGAAGATTTGCTAAAATAATGTGACAGATTGGATATTGATTGGGAGGAAAGAAAAGAGTAACATGTGCTTTTAGGTTTTTACTTCTGGGAGACAGAAAAATGTTGCTGATGTTGAAATAGAACATCTGTGAAAGCAAGGCAGATTGGGGCTTTTTGAAGTTTGGCGGGAGAGTAGTGAATATTATCGGTAGATTTTTGGCATTTCAAGTCTATAGGGAGAAAGGCTAGCGGTTTATAATTTGGATTAACACCAAAAGGTCATAAATGACGCTCTGGGGAAAAAAGAAGCTCTTTGAGAAAACGTGTGGAAGGACAGAGGATCAGAGTGAGGGTTTGAGTCTCAAGGGGCATTTCCGGTTAGAAATCGAGAGTACTCACAGAGCCTGCCAAAAAGGTAGAAAAACTGGTCAGAGCCTATGAGGGACTAATGAATTGACATGTCCTGAAACAAAAAAGAGAAGAAAACTTCAAGGAACATAAGAATTAATTGCAGTAAAAGTTTTGAATAAATAAAATATATAAAAATCCATTGAATATGACCAAAAGGAGATGATTTTAAACCTTTCAGAGATCAATTTCAGTGAAGTGATAGGAGTAGATGAGAATGAAGGTACCAGGTAGAGAGACTGTTGGTGTATAAATATGCCCAACTCTCTCTGAAGGACAGCGTATTAGAATTTCTAAGATAGTCCTGAGAAAGTACTTTAGTGATCACCGCTGAAATTGATGGAGTGTTGCAGTAGACCCCGATGTCCCCAGACGCGTCAGTCATCCAGAGTAGCTCCATTTTATATTATGTGTATGTGTGTGAGCGCATGTGCCTGGGTGTATGTGTGTGGTCACACATATATAGATTTAGGAATTTCATATATCTTATCTTAAGAGGTGCCTTTTGCTAAAATAAACAATAATCTGCTCTAGAATTTTGGAAATCAATAAGAAAATAATACTAGATTAGTGCTACCAAGGATTATGGGGAAATTTTAAAACAGGATATTAATAACTCCCAATATATTAGAGAAAATAGGCTGTGGATTCATAGATCTCTCATTTTTAACGTTGGTTCTGTTGACTAGCTATGCATATGAGTTACTTAACCTCTCTTAACCTCAGTTTTCTCCTGTCTAAAATGTACCAAGTGGTATTTGTGGCATAGTGTGATTGTTAGGATTCACCAGGAGTAGACAGGGGTACTGGTTTCTTTTGTCTCGAATTTCTGTTTCAGTGAGCGTGGTCTTTACAAACCAAACACTCGGCCATACAGAAGATGAAATTGGATGTTCTATAATTAAGTTTTATCTTGAGCTCCCATCTCTACTGATGGCAGAAAGTTTACTCATTCCCAGATGAACCCAACAGCTTAGTTTTCTTAGACATTTTAGGATTAAACCCAGGTAAATTCATGATTTATGTCTTCACACATTGTCCTCATTGTAACTTCAAAGATTCCATAGATACCTCTTGGCTTCTGGGTCAGGCATTTAGTCCGTGGTCAGTTTGTTTGTCATTGGCATCCATTGGGATTTTTCCTCTTATCTGTCCCCGGAGTGCTTGCCGTCCTCCACACATGCACCGGCTGATGTGTAAACATGTCCTGTGGGGTAATTCAGGCTGAATCTTCCATAGGGTGGCATCTTCTTACCCTGACCAAGCCTCTCCTATCTCTTCACGAAACCTTTCTACCAGCTAAAATCTATTTGCCTTCTCACGGACGTGTGAAAATGTGACTGTCTCTTGGCAACAGGCTAAGATGTGCATCTGTTTGGGAGACTACCCTGAGCTCCTTTGGACTTCATGTAGACTCATTGCTGATCTACCTCTCAGGTACCCTATTAGATACTTTTTGCCCAAACATACTGTCCTTCGAGACTCCATTTTGGGAAGTTAAAACTCTGCTCTTGAATTTACAAATCTAGCTGAAATTTATCTGCTTTTCCCCTCTGGGAAACAACAGGAAAAAGACAACAGCTTACAGAGAATTGGGGGTTTTTTCAGACTTACACCGATGCTCAGAATCTATTGCTCTTGCTTCTCCTCACCTTGCCCTGAATACACCCCTTTCCTTCATGCTTTTCTGTGTTTTTCTGGCGTGGGAAAACATGCTGGTTGCTCCTGGTCATACATATTTACAAAACTTTTCTGCTTCAGCCTGGATCTGTAGTAGGGAAAATGTCTTTGGATGTTTTGCTGCCTTAGCAATCTACTTGTAACCTGGCCTTTGATCGTACTGGACAAGTTGGTTGAACGAGGTCCTGTCAAGCTGTTCAGGAGAGGCAGGGGCCTAGTTTTATGCCAATTGATGGCTCTGTAGTCTTCCCTGAGTATTGTATTTTCCTTTTGTTTGTTTTTACATTAAGCTACTTACCCAGGCGTGGCTCACGAAGGAAATGAATTAACTTGGATCTCGGAGATTTGAAAGCTAATTACAGGGAAGTTTGAGGATACTGCAGCAGCCTGAGCCATTCTGCCCTCCTGGTTCTGTCATGCTAGTATAATTTGGTTCTTCTGTCCACTTTTCAAGCACAGATTACTAACTAGGTTGATTAATAATCATTCAAAATGGAATATCCCTATTGGACTGCTTTCACTTCAGTCATAGTTTCCTGGTATAGTCATCTGACACGAGAATAGCTGAGGAAACTGCCTGTAGCAGTTTCCCTCAGAAAGGGGCACAGAAACTGGTTATTATTTTGAAGCTTCTGGGTAACCCCAAGAAACTGTGATGGTGGAAAAGAACAAGCTTTTTTGATCTATGGAAACTTCTCCTCATCCTGGCATTCTCTCTCTCTCTCTCTAACACACACATTCACATACACACACACACACACACACACACACTCACACACACAGACACACTTCTTCCCATGTGTTTAAGCAATATAGAGTCATCACCCCTCTTGGTGCTATAGCCCTTGGAGCAATTCACCCTTGAATTTGGCCTTAATTCTAGTTATCTAAACAGTTTGTGCTGCAGGACTTTCTGTCTCTTTCAGGGCCGACTCTGGGCCTAACTCAGTAGTATTTATATTTGCCTATAACTCTGTAATTCATCCAGGGTTCACACTAAGCAACATAAACCAAATTTATGATCCCTTATTTCTTAGAAGTCTCTTTTCGTGAAAAAGGCACCTGCCTCCACCATCCAAATGGATAGTTGTTTTTGTTTGTGTTTTTCCATAAATAGTAGGGATACCGCTCTGTAAAGACTTTGAGAACTCACTTTCCTTACTGTTCCAGGCTTTTGGGAAAATATGTGGAATATTGACATGAACTTCCTAGATTTTTCTCTGCTGGAGAACTAGTGCATTCAAACTCATATGTTTTGATGTCTTTGGTTTATAAAAGATTTGTTTGTTAGATCTTCTTAAAAAGAAAAAACAAAACAAAACAGACCACAAGTTTATTTATGTTAAAATTCTGAGGACAAGGCAAAAGGAGAAAGAAAGGTCACTGGGAATAAGCCTAGTCCTGAAAAAATTGTGAAGACACACATTCTAGTCCTCAGAGAAGTAAGCTTGTTTTTAAAAGAAAGGATGTTTTTGTCTCTTCTATGAGTGGAAGAATGAAAGCTCAGAGAAACTGGCTATCAAGACTGAGGTAAAGCCAGAGTGTTGAGGGCTCATCCCTTGGAGAGCTTTACTCTCTTCTTCAGAAGAAGTATGAGAGAGCAAGAGGAGCATGGGCTTTGGTGTCAAACTGTAACATTTTATATTTTGCATGACACAAGTGAAAACTGGAACCATCATAATTTCCTGCCCCAGTGGTAAACAACCCTGCAAAAAAGAAAATTTAACTCAGTTGTGTGTTCTAGAAAATACTTGCTACTGGAAGATAAGTCTGTGATTCAATGAAAATAGTATAATAATGTGCTCATCAAGGCTCAATTTAGGTGAGAACCTCTCTTTGCTGTGCCCACAAATCCAAATCTATCATGTCATAGATTCCACAAACAGTTCTCCACCTATCCATACTTGCCTTAAAACTATCCAATTTAGATCTTAAGAAACCTATAACCATCCCTCTCCCTTAATTCCCCAAATGAAGATGCAACTGAAATTTCTTAAAGTTAGTCTTTTCTGCAGTAGGTTTAGAAAATTTAGCTTTGCTTTATCAACAGGTACATCTGGTGGTCTTTTAGGCCATCACTCTTGAACCCAAACTGGATTTCAATTGCTCCTTTACATAGATAATTCATTTAGCTGATTTCACAGATAAAATGTTCATAAACCCAAGTTTTCCCCCAATAATACTTTTATATATTACTTTCATAGTAACACAGATAAAACTCATATGAAGCAACAATGCATTAATTAAGAATGTTCGAATATTCTGAATTTCCTCATAAGTCCTATTGTAAGGGGTTTATTATAATCTACTTCTAAGCTTTACATATGAAAGGATCTAGATGCTTGCCAAGGTATCCTTAATGGGGTGTTCTCTAGTCTACAGTTATTTCCTCTATAACCTTGGATAATTTGCTTACCTTCTCAGAGCTTCAATTTTCTCATTAGTGAAATGGGAGTAATTACTACATCAGAAAGGTATTGAGAGGATTAAAGGAGCTCATGTAGGTAAAGATCCTAGAATAATCCCTAGCGTATGGTACAAATATAATCAGTGCTGGTTCCCTTCTTTCTTTGGTATATTTCCTTCTTTAAAATAGGAGATGGGTCATGTGTCAAGAATGAGCAGATCAGGTTCTCATTTTTCTATATTGCTGGGCAGAGAATAGAGGGAATCCCTGTCCCTGTGCAGCAAATATCCACTGTCCTTAAGTTTATTTTCAGTGTGGGAGAGGAAGGTAGAAATTCAGTAGTGAATGATGGGATAGCAATAAAATATTCCATTGCCCCTTAACTACTGGGAAATGGCGCCTCTACATATCTTAGTTAGGAGACACAAAATTAAATTCCTTGTTTTTGTAGTCGATAAATTCTATTATATGTAGTATTCTTTATAAACACTAAGAATTTGGACTACAAATGACTATAAATATCTTTAAATATTCAAATTATGAATTTAACCTGTTTCTTAATGTAAATTTTAATTATTCTTATGTCTGGCTTAACATGGGTTAATAACCATTGGGAAAATGAGATGCTGCAATATTTTTGCATTCGAGTTTTAGAATGTTTTCTTTACTAGAATTTCCCTTCCTTTCCCACTCTGTTATTTTTTATCCATCTGCCTCTTTCCCCCAAACACATACATATCTGTCCCTGAGCACGCGCGTGCACGCGCGTGCGCGCACACACACACACACACACACACACACCTGTCTTTCTTTTATTCCATTCTTTCATGTCACTGATTTTACAGAATCTATGCTTAGGCAGTCTGGACAGCCACAATCTAAAGACAGATTCCATCAAGCTCCTATCTGTTAGAACCTGCAGTGCTTGCATTTGGATTCGATATCTAACAATAATGTGGTATTTTGTAAACATTAATGAGGATGATTTTGCACTGGTCAGCAAAGGTAAAAAAATAGGTGCTTTGGGAAAACAAATAAAAAAGGAATTGGATCTGTCTCAATAAATTGCACAAATTGTAAATATCCCAAAGATGCAGCCACTAACTCTGGCATAGGAAAATAAAGCTAACAATTACACTTTGGAATGAATAGGTGAGTAATACGATGGCTAAAAATTTTCTTTACAATCATTTTTTATTAAGTGTAGCACTGCATTTATTTATTAAACAAAGTTTCTGTTTCATCTGCCTGTTCAATTCTTCAGATACTATTTTAATAGAGTCAATTAAGATTTACATTCAAGTCATGATTTTTTTCCCCATTCTGGTTTGAGTCTACAGATATACTTGTTCCATCAATTTAAACATAATTATAGAATAATCTTTCACAAATATTACAGTTAATAGCATTGGGGCATTTATAAACTCTAGTCCTTAATTTATGCACATTAAAATTTCATTTGAAATGAAAGAATGTCGAATAGTCAAGTATATTTTTAAGTCATCCTATAATGTTTCTAACACAGTTTGCACCAAAGCCCTAGAATTGGCCACGGTTGGTTGGGATTGCATGACCTGGACAAAGTCAGAAGTCACTTGAGATGAATTATTACTGCCTTTAACGAAGTAAAACTTAGTTTGATTATGCACTACACATTCCTCTTTGGTTTTAGAGATCAGAACCTGACATTTCACTCAGGCTAGGATCTGAACAGAGTTTTGTCTAACAGGAAAACTGACAGTCCTTTTAAGTTTTACAGGTACATGTTGTAATGCAGAAACTCTATGTACAGAAATGTGCCATTACAAAATTGATAATCCTGGGCATTGTTCTGACATGAATTAACTGAATTACCACATCAGAGAATTTCTGTTTCCTTATTGAAGAGAGGGACCTAAAAATCTTCTGCTTAAATCAGCATGTAGGGCAAATTGTCTATTACTTTATTTACAGCTGTATACGTTCCAACAAATGGGGATGGAGCAAAATAAATTTATTGCCGTATTTTGAGAGGCTGTCTCTTATTTTTGAATCTTTCCCAATGTGTATTCTACATCAAACTCTTTTATTTCTTTGTGTCAGAGCTTTCCACAAATTATAATGAAATGCAGTCTCATAAACCAAAAAGAAGAAAGGTTGTTCTGTTTTAGGATGTTAGGATGGAAAGAATGTAGAATTTACAATTTGGGACAGTGTGGTTTGCTTGATTAAAATGTCTTTCATTTCATTTATGCCTTTAAAATAATGTTTAAAATATTAGAAAAAAACTTAGAAAACTTTGCACAATATTGACTTTTAATATTAATTTGGTTTCCTTTTCAGTATATGATTTTTAACAATGTGGCATTTACAGAAGTAATTTGATTACATGTGTGGGACTAGATGTTTTCAAGGCTCACATATCTAGTTTCATGATTAAAATCAAGGAATAATTAAATTCAATAAACATTGTGTTAATATCTTTTTAGAAATGCATTTATGTCTGCAAAATAAGATTCCTCTATCTATCTATCTATCTATCTATCTATCTATCTATCTATCTATCT
>NC_045443.1:16980740-16984151 GCF_002776525.5 Piliocolobus tephrosceles
TCTATCTATCTATCTATCTATCTATCTATCTATCTATCTATCTATCTATCTATCTACGTACCTACCTACCTTTCTCTAAAAACATCCTAGAGTAGCTCTGCAACTTGGTAAAAATATTTTAACTTCATATGCTATGATTTTTATTTTCTTTTTATTAACTACACATGTAATTAGATTTTTTTCTTTCCAAATCATCTTTCCAAATTATATTATCATTTTCTCTAGGACACTGATTTTGTATTGTTAAGTGAAAGAACCAAATCACAACTCTTATGTACTTTATGTACTTAATTGTAATATCATTTATTGATACGTGACCATATATCCTATCTAGTCCAGGACAGCTTCGGTTTACATTTTTTGTTCAGCCTTAATTATCAATTATTTACCTACTCCCCTATAAAAACGTCCTAGTTCCAATGACAGGATCACCTATGTGGGGCCTGTTAGGAACTCATCAAAGGGGGTAAGATTTATATATGACAGAAATCCTTCTTCTTTCTCCTTTTGCAATTTTTCTCAAGTTTCTTCTTCATAACTACCCTTCCTGTCTACTTCCAGCTGTGAATAAACATAGACATAGATAAACATTGTTGATGCATGACCTTTGCCCAGATGTGATGGTAGGTAGATGACATTGCATTGAGCAAATGAAGAAACTGCAGCCTGGATCAGCACTCACTTAAGAGGAAAGATCATTTCTCCTTTCTTGCTATTTAGCCAAGCATTTACTGTGGGGATTTTCAAAGACCTAGTATTAGGGTTTCTGTCAGAAAGTTGATGGTCATACACACATATCTGGAAAGCAAATAGTTTGAAGTCAAAGGGCATAACTCATTGCATTTATTCCATACATGTTGTTAATTTAAGGTGTGTTTTCCATTTCAAAAGGTCAGGGAATATCAATTTGATAGCTCATTCTTGTTATACCTAATATTTTCTTTACTCTACATGCAAACACATCCAACAGCCCAAAAGGGGCAAAGGAAAATCATGTAAATTGCCTGATCTTTGTTCAGTGCAAAAGCTGAGTTTAGCAGCTCCGCTCACCCAACTTCATAGGGAAATTAAACATCACAGAAAACTTTGCCCTGCTGAATAGTCTTTCTGGCCTTACTATTGGATAGCAAGAGAGATAAAAATGAGCTACGAGGGCTGAGAGTGGAGATTATACATGGTCTGGCAATTCAAGCCCCTTATTTTGGGGTTACCTCCAGTGATTTGCTGGTGCTGGCTCAGCCTGGCTTGGGAGAGCACATAGTGAACATCTTTTTCCAACATGTTTTCTTGAGGAGTCAGTTAACCATTTGCCAGCACAACAGTAGTCACCTCTCTGAGTAATCTAAATGTACTAATTATTTTAATGCATCATATGGTATGTGTGACTGATAATTTGTAGTTAATAGTGGGAGAAGATATCAATATATTGTCCAGTTTTGGTTGCGTATATTTTCCTTTGCACAAATTGAATCAGTCCATTTCTATTTTTTGGCATCTTACTTTCCTGACTTATTAATATATCTTGGGAGCTCTTCCCAAGTTAACACATACAAATCTACTTCATTTTGTGTTAACAGCTACATTACAACCCATTGTACCAAAGTTTATTTACCCAGATCCCTCTAGATGAAAAAAGTTTCCAGTTTTTAGCTATAATAAAGAATGCTGCATTGACCATTTGTTTACACTTGCACCTTTGTATAAACCACTCTTATATACAGATAGAGGAAAATAGATGAGTCAAACTGTAGGTGCATTTTAAATTTGGATAAATATTCTTAATTTGCACTCATGTTTTAAGGGTACAATTTGGCATCATTTGCAGTATCATTTACAATTGCAATTTTCTTTTCTTCCTTTATGGCAGGCTTAATCAGATTTAAGAATGCACTGCTAGGCATGTCCTTTTCCATCCTCCTTTCAAGGAGATATTTCTAATAGAAAGATAACAAAGATTTAAAAAAAGTCAGTGTTCCTTTAAATTTCAGCAAATAATTAGGAAGTGCCTGCCTACGTTCTAGAGACTCAATAGTTTAATAAGACAGACCAGTTTCATGACTTCCTGTAGCCTATGCTCTGATAGGAAAGCTGAGGCAAATACTGTCAAGTATACCTGATAATCACTCGCTCCAAGTATTTGTTAGGTAATTCCTTCATCACACCCTTGTCTACTTTTCTCAATTTGTTGTTCTAAACCAGTGGCATTCGGATATGATCTCATCCTTCACCAACCCGGGAATTATGTATTGCGTCTCATTTCCTGTTTTTTGGTTTTTGTTACTTTCCTCATTTTTTTACATAGCACATCCTCTAATAGCTTCTTATAGAAGCTCTAATAGAAAAGTGCGCTGAAAATATGTTTTTTGACATGGCTATATTAAAATGTCATTATTCTTCATACTTTCGATATTTCAGCTTGATTATGAATTCTGATTGGAAATACATTTCTCTTAAAATTTTAAAGGATTTTTTTCTATTATTTTCTAGTTTTCATTGTTGCTATTGAGCAATCTGTTAGTATATGGGCTGCATTTTCTCTCTTAAATGTTAAGGTTTTTTTTAATCATAAGCATTCTGTAATTTCAAAATGAGATGTCTTAGAGTGGATTTTTTTTTCATTCATTTTTGCAGAGCATTTGGTAAATCGTTTCAATCTGGAAACTCATATGTTTTAGCTCTAGGAGCTGGAGTACCAAGAGTGGGTCAATGGGGCCGTCTTCCTCAGTGCAGGCAATAAGGAATGATCTGAAGAGAATTTTTAAATCGTATTAAAACTTACTAAAAGATACGCTTATTTTGACTACAGAGTGCCAGCAATTCTCCACCCAAATCTCTTATTATTTAAAGTTCTCAACAACTGCTAAGATTACTGAGTTTTAATAATATATATGTAAACTTCAAATTAGCACATGCTGTATTACTGATCCCATATTAAATATTGTATTATGCATAAAAATTAATGTGGAGAACTCTCAGTTATACAGTTAGCTCCCTCCCTCCTGACACAGTACACTCATTTGAGATAAGTTCATAATACTTCAGAATCATTTGAGCTCTCTTTGGGTGTAGTTTCTGTTTTCAGTCCCTATTGTACTACATTTTCCTGGATTTACATATAAGATTCAAAATAAATAATGATAGCATAGTGATTATAAAAATGAAGAAATTTAATTTTAATTACCTCAATTCTATCATTCTATGTGACCACTGGAGTATAGAATTTTGTTCTTGTTTTATGGAAGACAGCTATCTCTATATATGTTTTCCACAAAATATAATAAATATACATGCACTATCCCTAGAGCAGTATACATATATTATATATAAATATATAAAAATAACAAATATATATCTTCCATAAAACATAATATATGTATACTGCTCTAGGGATAGTGCATGTATATGTGTGTG
>NC_045443.1:16984251-17058181 GCF_002776525.5 Piliocolobus tephrosceles
ATAATATATGTATACTGCTCTAGGGATAGTGCATGTATATGTGTGTGTGTGTGTGTGTGTGTGTGTGTGTATCTTGGTTGCAATTCAATCATGGCTCTGCCATTCCTTCAACATGTTCAAAATGTTGTTGACATCATCCTTCTGCTGAAACTTCCTTCCCCTTTCTCTGAACTTGTTTATCTATATTTTTTTATTCTATTACTGTCAAGATATATATATGTGTATATATAGTCCATAAAATATTATATATACACATATGTATACATGCTACTCTACGGATAATAATTACAGTTTATTTTTCTTTTAAGTTTTCTTCTATTCCCTGTATTGTATCTATTTCATTAGTAATCCTTTCAGTTTGTATGATCTTGTTTCTCTTGTTCCTGTTTTATGTTTCTTAAATTATGCAGTGATTTTTGGTTTTTCATTCATGTTTAAGATTGGAGTGCTAAAAAGCCAATTTTAAGGTCTGCATAAATGAAGGAAACTTATTTCTTGGGGGGTCTGACAGAAAGATAATTGAATAAGAACCTAGCTGTTTTGTTTACGACTTCAGATTGTCATCTCTGTGGCCATTTCTCCTCATTTGATCAATTTCCCCAAAAGGAAATCTTAATTCTTAGCTCGTAGGAGTAAAGAAACAGAGAGGTAAAATGTCAGTCAGCTTTCTGAAAGATGCAGGTATGAAAAGTGTTGGTACATTTTTTGCCTCATGTCCCTAGAACCAAGACACTCTCTCATTCTAGATCTCCAGAAAGTCTGACTTCTGTCAGGCTGTGCATTTTGAGAAAGAGTAGATCTGAAGTCTATTTATACACATTATCTAACAAGTTTTAGCTCCATCTTCAACAGTAAGTTCTGAGTTCTGTGATGTCAATTGCCTTGGTTCTCATTGGCGTTCCCTCTTGTAGGCATTCAGGTCTCAGCATCCTTTGTTTTAGTTCAATCATGGTTCTTACATTCTGTCAACATCTTCAAAATTTTGTGGACATAATCCTTCTGCTGAAATTTCCTTCCTCTTTCTCAGAACTTGTTTGTCTCTCTCTCTATATATAGACATATATATATATATATATGATTCTATTACTGTCAATTTATGGGTCATGATGAAAGAAAAGATAAATCTAAAACATTTTACCAAAGAGCTTTCTGATAACAGACGCTGGGAGCTGGAACTCAGCTTTTGGTGGGAATGGCCAGCATTTGGGAATGGGAGGGTAGGGGATGCTGTGGGAAACATGGTTTAAATACCAGGTACACATATTCCTTTCTGCACCCAACAGGGAATTTCTTTCCAAACCTCTTGAAATTCCCTGCAATTAAAAACTTTCTCCATTTAACTGAAAAACAAAATCTTCTCATGTCTTTAAATTTTCAAGTTTAATTTTTTTGTTATAAAAATTATACATGCTCACTTTAAGAAACTTGACAGTTAGAGAAAAATATAACCAGATATAGATTCTTGCACTCTTTGTTCTAAGGGATTTTAGTTGCTGTGTTTGCATGATATGCAATTTTTCATATAATTTTCTCAGGTTCACTTTGTTTAATATCCTTTTTATATTGTAAAATAAATACTAATACAAAAGAATGGATACATACAATTTAAAGCCATAAAATAAACATTCATGGACCCACTTTATAGCTTTTATAGCTTATGAATTAGAACTTTTTTTTACTTTATTGGCCAGATTATAATCCCCTTGAAGCTGTATAATATTGGATATTTAAGTTTTGGCAGGTATTTTATTTACATTTACATGTATTATTTAATGTAATCTTCACAATAGCTGTATGAGGTAGGTACTAATATTAGCCCTGTTTTGCAGGTTAGGAAACTGAGGCTTAGGAAGTTTAAGAATTTTGGCTAGTCACTAAGTGGAAATATATGATTTATTTTTTATGTCAGGGTACAATCAGGAGGCAAAACCATAAACTAGTTATTTGAACTGAGAGAAGTTAACAGAAAGAGCTGTTATCTGGATAAGGTGTTTCCTAAGTAACTAACAGGGTAACAAGAGTGTTCTAAGGTATCAGGGAAATAACCCATGGAGGAAACAAGCACTAACTCTAGAACTGAGGAAGCAAAGGAAAGATGTTGGAATCATTACAACCTGAAAATTTACGGAAAGGGCTCTGTGGCTCTGAAACCCAGACCTCTGACCAGAAGGCAATGCTCAGCTGGTTTCAATGGTTTTTATCATGAAGAATGAGTTTTGTTGGCCTGGCACCCAGAACTCTGAGGAGCAGATACCATCCAGGTGCTGTTTTCTCTGCAAGTATTTGTTGATGAGGCTGGTTTTGCATGTGTTAAAAAAAACTCAGGGCCACAATGACCTGAGAAAAATTCATCAGAATATCTGATCTCCCTACAAAGTGCTCAAATAATTTTCTGGGGTGACAAAAATAAGTGATAGCTGCTGTTTCAAATTATCCCCTAAGTTAACACATGATTAGCTAAATGTATTTTGTGCTTATTCAATTGCCCTGTATTGCCATGTTTAAAGGCTGTTTACTGTTGAAATAATTAGATGTATGGGGGATTTTCCCTATTGCAAGTCTTTTGGTATATAGTGACTTGTATCTATTAACTAACTCATACAGTGACAAAGAGTCCCCCCCAAAATTTAAAGTGGCTTCTTTTACTTTATATTTCCTCATCTAATTCAAATTTTGAATCCATAATAAGTACAACCTGAGAATCTAGATGAAGAGGTTATTTTATGTATAAAGATCTTGCCTCGCCTTCAATAATTGTTCTTTGTTGACTTAGAGAAGCATAGCTCCTTTGACTTTCTGTTTGGTCTCTTGGGACTAAGCTCTACAGGGATTACTTGAACTCTCAGGTTCAGAGATCAAGTGGATATTGCCTGTAAATACAGAATGACATGGAGCAATGGGGTCTTTGAGTCTACCAGGAAGAGCCCTGAGCTCAGAATTATTCTATTTCCAACAAGCCCCTTGAGAGACCACCTAAGATGGCACAGTGACCCAGTGCAGTGCTCTGTAGAACAGAGACACTGGTTCATTGCTTTAAAAGAGAGTAATTATAAAAAACTACCCAATATCACAAAATCTTTAGGAAATAGCATTTCGCTGAAGAAGAGATCTGAATACCATGTATGTTTATATAATATCAGAGTTTAAATAATACCTTTCATCCCTCAAACTAAAAGTAATGCTTTTTACAAAGATCTTTTACATATATATATGTGTATACACAGACAGAGTTCATATTGTTGGAAATAAATATATCTTAATAAACATATTTTCTAGTTCAGAATTTATCATCTTATTTTCCCCTTTTTAGACTTATTGTTTCATCAATGACCAGTACTGGATCAATGCCAGGTCCAAGGTTGGCACCTAATAAATATTTGATTGATAGGTGGATTGATTGATTCAGGCAACCAAGAAAAACAATGGCTAACATGGCTTCACTTGAAAAGTCCCTCAAATAAGACAATCCATGTCTTTAATATCAGTTTTTAGCTCCAATTAAAAAATATCAAGCTTACTGAAGGGTAAGATTATTTCTGGTTCAAAGGAAGTTATGATTTTATAAATAACACCTCATTCCAAAAATTACTCAAAGAAAAGCAGAGTGATTTGGTTTGCCCTATTCATTAAGTAGCCCTCAAGATGAATTTCTACATTGGCTCACTAGATAAATTGTTATTTGCTAAAAAGGTTTTTTAAAAGAAAATTGAGGTTGAAATGAGAATTATATACAAAAATGAATCTTGCTTTATTATTGCACTTATATATTTAGTACAAATAGCTTGATATTTTTTAATTGGAGCTAAAAACTGATATAGCTAGAAATCTCATAGAAATCTACATTAGGAGACTGTTTTGTTCAGAGTATTCAATAAATTACCCCGAATTGGAATTTAAAATTAAACTTTATAAATTAACAAATTGTATAAAATAAGAATGTGTAACAAGCAAAAGGAATGATAGAAAATGAAAGCTGTATTTTCTATGATGAAAAAATACATGCATAAATTGATTGGATTTGCTTGGTCTCTTCCAGCTGGTGCCAGCACATTTCATATTATGATGATATGCTGTAATGAAAACTTTAGAATATTTGGGACATTCACCTAGGGCTCTCTCCTCTCCATCGTTTACATAATTCTGATTTTGTCTTAGTCTGCCTTTAGTCCTCTGGACTTGATTTGGTAGACATATGAACAAGACACCCATTTTGCAGGGACAGACATTCTCTAAAAGATTTTAATCTAGGGAAAGATCAGGACAAGATTAGCATTTTAGAAAGATTCGTCTTGTTGCAATTAGGAAGTGTATACTAGGGGTAGACTGAAGTCAGTTAAAAGTTACTGTAATGTTAGAGGTCATAGGGACTTGGGCTATGGTGGTAGAGAAGGAATGGACAAAACGAGATGAAGAGATTGTAAGTTAAAGTATTCACAAAACTGGGTTACCAAATAGAAATAGGAAGTGAAAAAGAAGATTCTAAAGTGACTAAGGATTCTACGACAAATATAAATAGGCATTTTGTTTGCTTATTTTTACCTGTTTTGTACATTCATATACCTATTCTAGGTGCTCAGAATGGTGTCTGGCCTGTAGAAAACACTCAATAAATATTTACTGAAAGAATAAATAACTGAATAGGTGACCTAGGTAAAACTAGCTAGATGGTGGTGCTATAAATGGAGAGGTATACAAGCAGAAACAGGGCGAGGATGTGAGAAAAATGGAATGTGTAATTTTAGAAATCTTAAGTTTTTGGCAACTTGGAAATATTAATTTAGAAATTCTTTCTGGGCTTTTGGATAAACAGCTTTAAACCACATGACAAATAAAAGTTTGAGCTGAAAAATTGGGGGATTATTAGCATATAGGCTGGGTTAAAGTGGTGACTATGATTCAGATTATCTTGGAAAAATACAGTGACTAGGAAGAGCCAAGAGCCGAGGGTAAATCTTTAAGGAATGCTAATATTTATGGAGTGTTTAGGGGAAAAGGAAGTTACTAATGAGAGCGAGTGTCCCAAGAAAGTAAGAACACTGGGGTGCATGATGTTGTAGAGATTCAAGGTAAAAGGCTTTCAAAAAGGCAAAGCTGAACAATAGTGTTCGATGCCCAAGATAGAAACAGCAAAATTTGCTATATATATGGCAATTAGGAGGTTCGTTCATCTACTCTTTCATCTTGATTCATTTAATGAGCCGGCATTTTTTACTACGTACCAGGCAGGCATTTAGTTCAGCATTTTGCTAGGGAAGGATTGGGGTGACAATATTATTATACAAGACAGATGTGCTAATGCACTCAAAGATTTTGCAGTCTAGTAAAAACAGGATAAAATAATGAGTAGTGAAAAAATATAAACAAAAAATGAGTAGTGAAATGCATTAATGACAATATTTATTTTATTTCTAAAACTTATGAAAGAATACATGTAGTAAGAAAAAGTATGAAACAATAGAGTTCTGAAGGGATAGAGAGGTCAGGTACAACAGATAGGAAGATAAATGATATTTTCTTTCGGGATGTAACTTTTAAGCTGGGTGTTGAAGCATGGAAAGAACCAGCCACGTGAAGATCAGGTGATAGGGCATTCTGAGATGAGGGAAAAATTAGTGCAAAGGCCCTAGGAATGTGCTCGGTGAGTTGGGTAGGCACATTGTAGACTAGGGAGCAGATGATGGGAGAGGAGGTCAGGAGCAGGTTGGGACTCCACCACGTAGAGATATATATGTCAGGTTAAGAAATGTGAGTTTTATTCCAAGTGCAAGAGGACCTGGGAGTAAAGTTCAGTTTTTATAACATTTTAAACATGATCTCAAGACTATCCTGAGAAAAGCTTATAGAGGGTGCAAGTTTGGAACTGAGGAGTCTGGTTAGAAAATGGTGCTGTTGTCTAGGTGAGATGGTAGTAGATTGGACCAAGGTCTTCATGGGGAAGGATAGCAATGAATACATTTGAGCTCTATTTTGTAACAGAGTTCACAAGATGAATAAATGGCGACTGAGGGCAGGATTGAGTTCAAACAATTTGCCAGATTTTTGAAAGCACATTTTCAACTGCTCAATTTATAAAGCATTAAAAAGTAACCAGGAGGCAGAGTGTATGCCTGGCCTGGGCAGGAGTTTCAAAATAGAGACCAAGGAAACACAATGGAGGCCATGGAGATGGCTGAAGAAGAGGTGAAACTGCTGCTTCTAAGAAACAAGCTAACCAACTGCACGTGGTGGTGGAGGGTCATCATCATGAATGGTTGAATGGATAAATACCTCCCTGCACATCTACCCAGCCAATTCCAACATAAAATAAATACTGTAATGGTCTTTCTTCAACCTCACACATGAATATTTGAGGGACACTGGAAAACACTGTATTGCCGCTTAGTACTATTATACAAATCTATGGTTTAAGACATCTGTTTGACCCCATCTCTGCTCAGGAGTGTTTTTCTTGATCAGCTCCCTCTCTCATTTTCTTCAGACTATTCCAAAAACTCTCCTATTTTCTTAATCTCCCTACTCAACTTTCTTTGCTCTTGCTGTTGAAGATCCACACCTAAGGCCTTCAGGTCTAATGCTGGTAAATTTCTCACCTCACTAATTATAAAATTATCTGTAGCAGACACGTTATCTCATCCTTCCCTATTGTCTCAGAGGCTAATATGTTCTTTCTCTTGTTCAAAGTAGCATCTCAATTTTGTCCTTAACTCTTCCGCCTCCTGTTCTCTTTCAGATATTTTCCAACTGTCATCTCCTCTCCCTTCTATCTTTAAAGGCCAGTCTCTGCCTGCCCGTATTCTTCAAACAATAATCATGAGAAGCCTTTCTCATCAATGGTAACAACCTCTTCCCTTAAGTCAATTAATTGTCTCAATACTCACCTACAAATTTTGAGAGACATCTGTACTTACTTCATCCACAGCCTGCTGTACTTTTTTTCCTGCTCATAACCACAGCTAGTCTTCATACAATCAATCGGGGCTCCCAACTGTCAAATGTAATATAGTAGTTTGTAGCCTTTATTCTATATTTTCTCTTTATTTGTTGCAAATGCTTGACTCCACAGACCATCTCCCTGCAATTTGAAACTATTGCAGTCTTTGTATTCTATGCCACATTATCAAATTTTTCAGGTTCTCTTTAGGCACCTCACTTTTAGTATGTCCATCAAATGTTGATGCTCCCAACCTTAAATCATGTTTCTTTTTAAATTTTACGTATTATCTTTGGGTTACTTTGTGTAATCTCAGAGATACGCTAATTAACTTCCAACTCATATATAATCTACTCCCTTAATGTTTGCAATTTCAATGGGTCTTACTGTCTTAATATACATTAATTTCATATTCATTGTATCTGAACATAACATCTTGTATAATAAAATAAAATTTTATTTTATTTTTTCTTCCTTTGAATAAGCCTATGAAATTCCACCTGTCTTTTAGTCTTGTTTATAGTGAGTTTTTCTATATGAAATTTTTTTGTGTGTTGAGGTAGAACATTTTATTCAGCTTTTCTGTATAATCTATACTGTTTGTGTTTCGTATAAGAAAGGATACTATCTCAACTGATGGTCTTTCCAATGATATTAGAGAGCGACTCTTGATTTCTTCCCTTTTCACTCACGGCATGCAGGAATTTCTACTACTTATGTCTTGGCATTGTCGCCTTCCTCCCACCCCCATGACCACAAGTCTAGGTCAGGCCTTTACTATCTCCAGCTAGAGGAAGAGCGTCCTACAATTCTTATGTCTAGTCTTTCTCACTTTCTTCCTTTGCCTGGATGGTCTATTTCATCCCCAGCATTCCCCAACACCCAGAGCATACCTAATCCGTGACTTACACATCAGAGCTTTTCCTTTTTTTCCCCCCAGGCTTACATTTTAATGGGGAAACAAGATAATAAATGAAGAAATAAACAAAGAAACAAATGAACTAGAAAAAAATAGCTAGTGGTAAGTGATATCACAGAATTACACCAGAGCAGGGGAGGGGGTGGTAGAATTAGTTAGGGCCTAAACAATGGCTTTACTTTTGATGCTGAAGGATGATCTTTTCTTTTTTAATTATACTTTAAGTTCTAGGGTACATGTGCACAACATGCAGGTTTGATACATAGGTATACATATGCCATGTTGGTTTGCTGCACCCATCAACTCATCATCTACATTAGGTATTTCTCCTAATGCTCTTCCTCCCCCAACCCCCCACCCCATGACAGGCCCCGGTGTGTGATGTTCCCCACCCTGTGTCCAAGTGATCTCATTGTTCAATTCCCACCTGAGTAAGAACATGCGGTGTTTGGTTTCCTGTCCTTGTAATAGTTTGCTGAGAATGATGGTTTCCAGCTTCATCCATGTGCCTTCAAAGGACATGAACTCATCCTTTTTTATGGCTGCAGAATATTCCATGGTGTATATGTGCCACATTTCCTTAATCCAGTCTATCATTGGTGGACATTCAGGTTGATTCCAATTCTTTGCTATTGTGTATAGTGCCACAATAAACATAAATGTGCATGTGTCTTTTTAGTAGCATGATTTATAATCCTTTGGGTATATACCCAGTAATGGGATTGCTGGGTCAAATGGTAATTCTAGTTCTAGATCCTTGAGGAATTGCCACACTGTCTTCCACAATGCTTGAACTAATTTACACTCCCACCAACAGCATAAAAGCATTCCTATTTCTCCACATCCTCCCTAGCATCTGTTGTTTCATGACTTTTTAATGATTGCCATTCTAACTGGTGTGAGATAGTGTCTCATTGTGGTTTTGATTTGCATTTCTCTGATGACCAGTGATGATGACCATTTTATCATGTGTCTGTTGGCTACATAGATGTATTCTTTTGAGAAGTGTCTGTTCATATGCTTTGCCCACTTTTTGATGGGTTTGTTTGTTTATTTCTTATAAATTTGTTTGAGTTCTTTGTAGATTCTGGATATTAGCCCTTTGCCAGATGGGTAGATTGCAAAAATTTTCTCCCATTCTCTAGGTTGCCTAATCACTCTGATGGTAGTTGCTTTTGCTGTTCAGAAGTTCTTTAGTTTAATTAGATCCCATTTGGCTATTTTGTTCATTGCTTTTGGTGTTTTAGACATGAAGTCCTTGCCCATGCCTATGTCCTGAATGGTATTGCCTAGGTTTTCTTCTAGGGATTTTATGGTTTTAGGTCTGACATTTAAGTCGTTAATCCATCTTGAATTAATTTTTGTATAAGGTGTAAGGAAGGGATCCATTTTTGGCTTTCTACATATGGCTTGCCAGTTTTCCCAGTACCATTTATTAAATAGGGAATCCTTTCCCCATCTCTTGTTTTTGTCAGGTTTGTCAAAGATCAGATGGTTGTAGTTGTGTGGTGTTATTTCTGAGGGCTCTGTTCTGTTTCATTGGTCTATATCTCTGTTTTGGTACCAGTACCATGCTGTTTTGGTTACTGCAGCCTTGTAGTATAGTTTGAAGGCAGGTAGCATGGTACCTCCAGTTTTTTCTTTTTGCTTAGGATTGTCTTGGCAATGTGGGCTCTTTTTTGGTTCCATATGAACTTTAAAGTGGTTTTTTCCAATTCTGTGAAGAAAGTCACTGGTAACTTGATGGGGATGGCACTGAATCTATAAATTACTTAGGGCAGTATGGCCATTTTCATGATATTGATTCTTCCTATCCATGAGCATGGAATGTTCTTCCATTTGTTTGCATCCTCTTTTATTTCATTGAGCAGTGGTTTGTAGTTCTCCTTGAAGAGGTTCTTCACACCCCTTGTAAGTTGGATTCCAAGGTATTTTATTCTCTTTGAAGCAATTGTGAATGGGAGTTCACTTATGATTTGGCTCTCTGTTTGTCTGTTATTGGTGTATAGGAACACTTGTGATTTTTGCACATTGATTTTGTATCCTGAGACTTTGCTAAAGTTGCTTATCAGTTTAAGGAGATTTTGAGCTGAGATAATGGGGTTTTCTAAATATACAATCATGTCATCTGCAAACAGGGGCAGTTTGACTTCCTCTTTTCCCAATTGAATACCTTTATTTCTTTCTCTTGCCTGGTTGTCCTGGCCAGAACTTCCAACACTATGTTGAATAGGAGTGGTGAGAGAGGGCATCCTTGTCTTGTGCTGGTTTTCAGTATTTTTTTGCCCAGTCAGTATTATATTGGCTGTGGGTTTGTCGTAGATAGCTCTTATTATTTTCAGATACGTTCCATCAATACCTAGTTTATTGAGAGTTTTTAGCATGAAGGCTGTTGAATTTTGTTGAAGGTCTTTTCTGCATCTATTGAGATAATCATATGGTTTTTGTCATTGGTTCTGTTTAACACATCAGAGCTTTTAAGGCTCTCTGTGGTTTGACCCAGGCCTCTGACTGTACTTTCGTATTTTGAAACTCTCTCCCTTATTCTCTATGCTGCCACAATCTCAGCTGCCTGTGTTCCTCACAGAGGGTACTCTACCATTGTTGCTTATGTTTTTCCACTGTTTAAGAAACTACTTCCTACTCTTCGTATAGGTCAGAGTTCTAACATCATCTCCAAGACAATTTTTCATACTTTCCTATAATATTCCAGATTTGTTGGTGCCTCTTCTCTGTATTTCCCACAAAAAAATTTCTACCCTCTGAAGAATCGTATTTCATTTTTCACCATATGATAAATATGTAATACACACATTACACACACACTTGCACATACATATTTCCTGCATTAGAGTGGAAGGACCTTGAGAGTCGGAGTTGCACATTTTCCCTAGAAATTTGCATAATGCAAGAGACTCAAAAATATTAATTCAATAGACACACCAATAAATGAATGTATATTTATGTTTGCTAGGGCTCTGGGAAAATAATCTGTCAAAAATACCAGCAAAAACAAAAATATTTTCTACGTACTAACTGACCTTTGTCCTTTCACAATTAGAGGCTTTTCTTTTTAGCTTATACTCTTATTTCATGCTAAGAGCCTCATGGGTGCCATAGGTACTTAAGGTCAGAAGGAAGAGAAGCTGGGGAAAGGAGGTGCCCACCTGGAAGGCTGTGGCTCTTTGGAGATGTGTGCCAGTCCTAAAAGCAACAACACTGGAGGAAGAAAGTATTTGTTAAATCCCAGTGTTTGTGAAAGTATGATAGGTAATGCATGTTCTCACTGGGTGAATTGAAAGGACTTCAAGACCCCAATCATACCTCCTCCTAGACAATTGTCTTCCTATCTATTTTATCTAGGCCGCAAGTTTCAAGACTATTATTTGTTTCTTTTTGATTGTTAGCTGTTGCACATTAAATTTTAAACATCCCAAAAGAAATGCAATGCTCTACTTCTCTCTCACTGCTTCTAGGGCTTTCCATAGAGATGTGGATTCAATGACAGGTCAATAAAAAGATGTCTCACAGACAAGTGGAGACTGACTGACTGACTGACCGTAGGATCAGATTGTGCAAGTTTGCAGGAGAGGGATAAGTGGGCCTGAGAGTAAGAAGCATATAGCAGAGCTGAGTACCTGCACATAAGAAATATATGCATACGTATCTGGGATGAAAAAGAGATCCTCAGTCTAAAAACGTTTAGTCTTAAGTGTCTACACAAATCAATAAAATATGTTTAGCCTGTGCTAACTAATGTTTTCACAGAGACTCTAGTGTTCTCTCTCTTTCTGAGTCCCCAACCCTACTATCAGTGGCACTAATGTCATGTATTCTATTAAATTTAGAAAAGAGTCGTTCTGTTTACCTGCATGAAAAATTCATTGCTCCCTGTACTGTAAGTGGCTTTGTGTTTAATACAGGTATATCTTACTTGTCAAATCGCTTTTGGGGTTAAGAAATTTTTTTAATTCCCTGCTTTTATTTATTATCTTATTACATTTTTAACTGTTGATGTTTATTTTTTATTTGACATTCAATGAATTTTCTCTGGGTCTGCCTTTTTAGTACTGGCTGATGTTTTATAACATATTGATTCCCAATATTTTAAACTGACCCACTGTTGATATGAGGATCACACTGGGAAGTAAGATGTTTACATCTTGCTATGAATAGCAGATAAATGAAATAATAAAGGTTGTCAAAAGCTGAGAAATAAAGTAAGCCAGGTTCTTGTTTGCTGTCAAGAATATATTGCTAGGGAGCTTAGAACCAGCTAACTTCATAATGCACAGAGTGCAGTGGTTCTGGGCAGAAGGCTACTCTTTTAAACATTTGAAGTATCGAAGAAAAATTTTACAAAAAATAGTATTCAAAATGAATGTTTTAGATTTGTCCATCATGAAGTACTTTATTGAAAATAAAATCCTTATGATATCAGACTCTAGAGACGGACTGTTTCAGTTCATATCCTCTCTCTGCTCCTTCCTAGTTCTGTGGCCTGACCTTGAACAAGTCATTTACCCTGCCAGTGCCTTGAGTTCCTCAGATATAAAATGCAAATAATAATAATGCATCTATGATTGTTACGGGGAGCAATAGAGATAATGCATGCAAGCATTTAGAACATTGTCCCGTGCATAATAAGTGTGTAATAAATGCTAGTTATTGTTTCTGCTATTATAATTAGTTACAAAGGAATTGCGTATACACAATTCTGTAAGTAGAGGCATATATATTTAGCCTTAGTTCTGTATTTTTATTTTGAAACAAGCAACACGTTTAACTCATAAAATATCATTAATTGTCTACTTTCTCTGATTCAAGAAATGACTTATCTATTTCATCAATTTTTCCAGGCAAAGTAGAGTTCCCTCATTTGTTCTCTCAAAGGACTGAGCTCATACTATTTCATGGCACTTACTGCATTATATCCCAACTTGTCTGTCCTCATATCTATTCCTCCAAGTAGAATGTTGATCTTTTAAATGCAAGGGCAATATTTTATTCTTATTTTCACCTCCAGGACTGAGGAGAGGGCTTAGCAAAGAGTGCTTGAAATGAAATGGAATCTAGTATTTTGCCTAATTGGACTTACATTTTTCCTGACCTCTGTACGTATAATGAAGTATCATTTTTCAAGTTCTCTATGCACACAGAAGCCAAGTTTTTAAAATTCTGGTTTAATAGGACAACAAAGTTGGAAATTAAAAAATGGTTTGCATAGGTGTGTTCTGTAACTCCTTTAAAGTACACACTGATTGCAATTCCAATCCTGGCCTGGACTGTGTAAACTTTTAACAAACATTTTGTATTCTAATTTCACAGAGAATCTATTTTTATGCCCTTCAAAATAGTTCTGAAATACAGGTTTTAAAAAAAGAACAAATAATTGACTATGGCTTTTACTACTCTAAACCTGTATGCCAAGAAATACTTTTGCTCCTAAGTATTCTACTAATTTAAATATCATACGATACACACTGACTTGGATAGTGGTCAGTGAGAAATCTGCTTGGAGTGCAAGTCATTCCCAAGGCATCAAAGTTGGTAAGTGAGAGAACCAGATCAAGCAAGTGATCTCACTACCGCAGATACTAATAAACAGTTTCAGCCAGAGACCACCCTATGCCACGATGAACCAAAAGAACTGTGAATTTGAACATAATTTCATACAAGAATTGACTGATGTTGACCTTAAGAAATTATTACTTGTGTACAATGTGCATTAGTTCCTATGACATTAGCTTAAAGCTCAAATATTCTCTTTCTATTTTTGGTGCTGAGCATGCTCCTACGTGGAAGGAAGAAAACATCCGTTATAGCTCTCCCTAAATTATTTCTTGGAGTTAGTTTTTGGCAAAGGCATATGTTAAAACTTATCTTATTTCAAAAGTGAAATGTTCCAACCAGCAGATATAGAATTTATCTGCATATCTGTGATGACCAGTTTTAAAGAGACTCATCTTCAACAAGAGGCAAGATATTCTACTTGTGTTTAGTAGCAGTTAATAAGCCCTAAAATAATAATAACTAATAGTAATTTTAAAACCTTCGGAGGTAATACAGGAAATCCATATATATATATGTGTGTGTGTGTGTGTTTGTGTGTGTGTGTATATATATATATATATATAAAATAAAAATACATTAATACTGATTGTGCCTAGCTGAAGAATATATAGAAGTACATAATGTGTACATATTATATACATTGAGGTTGATAGCTAGTTAAATTCACGCGTGGCTTTATTCAGTGTTTGGTTGTCAGCTGCTTTTCTTTTGTACATTGTGATTAATTTCATTGTCACTAGATTTGATGTTTCTGAAAGAGTCTTTTTCTGAACCTAGTCAGGAACCAGGAAGGGAATTAGGAATCCAAGTTGTTGGAGCAGTCTCTATTGTAGTCTGATTTACTCACTCAAATTCTGTGGTCAGATAAAGACCATGAAAGAAGAATAAAAATAATGACAGCATTTTTTTGCTTTTCAAATGAAACTCCTTACAATAGTGCTGCAGTTTTCTGAGACATTTTATTTGTTCTGCATTAATATATATTTCTAAGCTCTTAAACTTTTGAGAAAATGAATTAAAAGGGATATGCTTTCTTGATTGATATGTGAGAAACCCCATAGAATGTGTAATACAAAAAGCTACATAGGCAAAATGTTTTATAAGCATGTTTAAAAGGGGAATCTATCAAGCCATTTCTATATGCTCCTGATTGCTGGCTTGTGTGCTGTGAAGAACAAAACTTCAACTCAAAATGCAAATCATACAGGAATCGTAAAAAGGCTCAACCCAACCCTGCTATCACAGTAATTAAGATTTTCAAAGTAAAATTATTTTCTTCCTTTTTCTCTTCTCTCTCTCTCTTTTTTTTTAAAGGCAATTTAATGAGCTTAACAATTTTGGGATGCTTTTAGTTAAGGATGTTGCAGGTAAAATGTATGCCACATTTGTCAAAAAAAAAAAAAAAATCCCTTTTTGGTACGTATTAAGTCCCTCCCTTAATTAAGCCTTCTGGGGTTTCAATGTGTTGATCTCATTTTAAACCAAGCTCAGCACAATTAGACACACTGAGGAGATGGGAGATAAGTGCTGTATATAAAAACATTTCAGACACAAATATTTCATCCTGCAAGGCCCCGATTTGCTCTTTCCATTTTTAAAAATCTGGGCTCAATAAAGAAAAAAATTGATTATTTTCAGCTTGTCATACATCTCATTTGGAGTGGGTCAGACCTCCCCATTCACAATTACAACTAGTTAATCTTATCATGGGAAAATTCAATTACATTTATCAAGGTTATTCCATAGATTCAAGCTATTGCTTTAAAAAATGGATTTTAGTGTTAGGAATGTTAGCATTGTGTGTTCCCTCAATTTTAAAATAAAAATAAAAAATAAATAATTAAATCTTGCCTTTACATCTATATTATTAATGTAGAGTTGTAATAAAGTAATATTTGACAGCTTTGTAAAAAGGATTATTAATATATAGATTATGGAAGTTTAGGAGGGAGGCTCATAACTGTTAATAGACTTCAATTCTCAGCCTACACTGACATTTTAAAAAATCTAGTTTCAAATTTGATAACAGATTACCAGCTAGGCTGGAAGCCAACCACCTGATTAAGGCAATTTAAATGCTTGCAAAGTGGTGAGATTAAAATCAAATAAGTGCCGATTTTTTTTCCTGCTTCACTTATCTTTCCCTGGATTCGTTCCTTAACTACCAGGTGGTGGAGGACTCTGGGTAATTTTCCTCTGCGCCAATTACCCCAGGATGGTTTTTAGGGTGAAGCAGAATAATTACTGCACTATCAATCCAAAATGGGCTGCTTAATGTGTTTAAGAGAGATTTTGAGCCTTAGCAGGGAGGCTGCCTGAAGCGTGCTCTGCTCGCGGTGCCAAAGCCCACTCGGCCTACTCGGATAGTTAACCGTTCAGTGAGAAGGCAGCACACACCCAAGGTGAAAGAAAACAAGGAAAACTCCTGGGAAGCTGTGGGAAAGTTAATGAGCTGCTTCCAACGTGTGGCAGGCTGCAGTCGCAGGTGGCTGACAAAGCTAGGCAGGTTAAGAAAATAATATTTATCATCCAGCTGCCAGGACTGTCTTTATCAAAACTCTTTCTAAAATCCATACAAGAAGAAGAAAAACGGGCTTGAAAAACATTTTTTGAAGAGAAACAAAAACAAAAAGCCCCAAGCAGCTGGGATTCAAATGCCCTATTCTTGCTGATGGGTTAGAAAGAAAGCGGGAGATAGCGATTGAATCTGACAGCAATTTTTCAACATTTTCCTGCAAACAAAATGGAAAAAGAAAAAACAACTAAATCAGATTATTTATTTAAAAATTAAAATTAAGCTGCAACTTTGAAATGACACCACTAAATTCTATTTTGTAGCAACCTCAAATTAAGTAACGTGTTCCATCTGTTGAGCCTGCTCTGAATTTCCTTAATTATCATTATTTGAACGTAAATTTTGAGTTTTAGCCAGTTTGTCCAAAGAAGCGCAATGCTAATTTAAAATAAAAATAAAGAAGCCATTATCTGTAAGGGATTGCTGCTGTTTCCTCCATTTAGTTATTTCTTTATATCGTATTTAAATGATCTGTGCCTTCCTTGTGTTCAGTGTGGTAAGGGTTGCTTTTTTTAATTATTTAATCAAAGACTGATTTATGATTTAGCTTAACAGATGGTTTGTGATAATGTGAGTCAAAGTGTTTTATTTCAGAGAAATTCAGCATTTGAAATTTGTGTTTTATGCGTGTGTGTGTGCATGCACACACATGTGTGTGAAAGCGTTTCTGTTTTGTGGATCTGCATTCTATCTGTGTACGTATCTGAAAGAGCTTCTGAGTGCTGACCCCAGTAGGGTAATATTCCATATGAAACTGATTCATCAATGCAATCATTCCTGGCTCCTTACCTTGGTAATCAGTTTCATCTGCAAAGGGGAAAAAAAGATAAATGAGAATCAAGGGAAAGGCATGCTGTCCTGTGTTCTAACTACACAAGTTAAACTACATGTTGGAAAGAATATCATGAACTTCATATTGGTTAGAAATGAACTCCTATCCATTCTGACAGATGCTCTGGTTTATACAGAAAAGTATTTTGTAAGGCTCACACACAATCCATTTAAGATTATCACATTAAACCATATTTACTTCAGAGGTCTGTAATAATTACATATGCACTTGAAAATCCCCAGGACTTTGGCTGCTGTGTCACAGATTTATACTCAAACATTTTCATTTGATGTGCAAAGTGAGAAGTACTCTTTAGTGGCAAGACAATTATCTGATTCTACTAATAAATGACTGCACTAGTAGTCATTTTTAATTGAACAATTATAGGATATTGCACTGTCAGTTGATTATAGAAGTCATTTCATAAATGTCAAAAATCTCTTTAAATGAATTATGAAGCTCCAAAATAACTCCGGCAATCAGCCAGCAATAACACAATAATCTGTTTACCCTGTTGTCAGCTGAACTCTTACCATTTCGTTGAGGGGAAGAGGCTAAGAGGAAAAGTGGAGCACAGTGTGGGGAGCCCCTTTTTGAGGATTATGCTTAGCTCCAGCTCAAGCAACCACCTAAGTTTTGATTAGCACAGATTTTGAGTGTTCTCGAGAGCCTGGCTATGTATAAACTGTATTACAAAATCAAAGTCATCCTGTAAAGACAAACATTACAGACGTGTATGTGTCTGCCATATGTGAAACATTTCAACATAAGTTGATCCATGAGCCCTGTGTTAGAAACTATGGGACTGAACCAATGTTTACCAGGATTCTGCCCTTCCATTCACTGGCCCTGGTTCACTCACCACCTAAGTCCTTTCTAATTATACTCGAGTGGAATCTTCTAAATATTTCTTTAGCATCCATCAAATTTTATTTTAAAAACATACCCAGGAGAGATGTCATTCTTTATGTCACATAACAGAATGCTGCCCTGCTGTTTTTAATTTCTCATACTTTGCTTCTGGCATGGAATAAGTGTGGACGCATGTCTGGATATACTAATATTATATTTTCAACTGGTAAAAGTGAAACCAGAAATAAATTTTCACTTAAAGAGAAGCTGCACTGATAACAGAATCAAAGTTTCTAAGGTTGAGTGCGTGATTGTATTATAAAAATAAATATTTATATAACATGGCATATATATCCTTAAACATATGTTCTAACTTTGAAAATCAAATTTTATTTAATACATAATTTTTGGTATGCCATCTTTTTATATTTATTGCTTTCCACTTAATAGCACTCTTCAGTATATTAGCTGTGCATTTATTTTTCCACCGTCTTCCAATAATGTGAGTTACAAGCAAAAATGTCCATGTTTGTTTCCAGATAAAGATACCATTTATAAATTTCTTTGTGAAATAAAACTTTGTAAAGTGAGAATTAAAATCATGATGTGCTATTTTATCAGTCTGGAATTACTTAGTTCAAGCTCTTTTGAATGGAATCTACTCACTAATTTTCCCTTAGAACCATCTGAGCAATCATAATTTTGCTGTCCCTCCCTTCATATATATGGAAGACACAGGATAATGCCTCATTTGTTGTTTTCCCATTGTACATTTTTCAGTGGACAGATTTCTTGGTTCCTAAAATGTTCTCTTGAGTTGCCTTCCTCAGCAGTTCTTTTATGGAGTGTATATTCCCAAATCTCTAAAGGAGATCAAAGGATCTACCAAAAAGTAAATTGTAATAGATTAAGAAAACACTAAGAACAGAGAAAGAAAAATTACTTAAAAACCTGTAAAACTTGCCTGTAATACTTATGCATAGGATTAGACGACATTCGTATTTTCATCCAGACTGGAAAAGTAGCTGTCGTCATACAATTCTTTCATCATGGTTACTGCTGGCAGTGTAAGCAGAGAAAACTCAAAGGAGCAAAGAAAAATCTTGATAAAGCCTGTGTGGTGTCATGAGAGAGCTGAAAGAAGAAGAAAAGACAAAAATCACAATGTGTGGGTGTGTGCGAGTTTGAATGGACTCAGAACTGGCTGAATGGCTTTGCTGGTGACTGGGGTGATGACCTTAGATGACATGTTACTCACCTGACCTGTCCCTACATTTTCATCTTATGTTACATAAAATGACTTCTGCCTGAGAAAATTTTTTTGAAATGGGTTCCTTGTTTCCTTGCATAGTTCTGGCAAGGTTTACACAAACTTAGATGAAAAACATAATGCCTAAAATACATTCCTGTTTACCCATAATAAAAGAGGGATATTCTTTTAACTGTTATGATTCCACATTATTTTCTCTACTTTCAAAGAAATGAAATAAATTAATATAGGATTTTATTGACTCTAAAACTTTGAGACACACTTATGTATCACTAAGAAGAAAAAAAAAATGCTCCCATCAACTATAACTCACATTCCAAATAAAAGATACTAGAATCTGAAAAAATATAATCCTTAGCTTCCCTGAAACAAGGCAGTATAAAAATACTATATAAACTTAATGACATAAAAAGCATAATAGTTTTCAGGAATGCATTGAAGTCAACATTATCACCAGAAAATAAATTGTAACGCTTTATATATATAATACCCTGTGGCCTTATATATATATATGTATATACATACATACACACTCATAATAAGTAATACTTTACAAGAAAAATACAATTAAGTATTATCTAAATTATGCTTCTGATCTCAAATTATAAATTATATTTTTCCTTATGCCATCAGATGACTTAACATTAAGAACACACACAAATGTATGCATATACACTTATATATGCATGTGTATACAATACAAATATATATGTATATATGCAAATATATATACCTTGTCACAGATTTTTGAAGGTAAACTTTAATGCAATAAACCAAGAGTTAGTACTTAGTTTAATACATCCTTACTGGTAAATTGAATAAATAAAAATATAAAATGATTGGCACATAATAACTTACCAATTAGGAGACAAAATTGAAAAATTTGAATAACTAATCTAAATACTATTTGCCTGCTTTTCTCCTTCACAAGACCTCTTTCTTCTTCTTCTTTTTTTTTTTTTTTTGGTATTTGCTCCCTCCATTCCCATCCCCTCTCCATATAGTAATCTCCAAAAGGGGCCAAATTCATGCTTATTTCTATCAATATTATATTTCTAAATATGCCAATGAAGGAAACATTTGAAAGCATGGAGGGCAATAACGCACAATTTGTAAATGAACGTAATCACATAAAGTGTTTCCTTATAGTTTGAGCATTCAAGTATCAGTTGTTGATTCAGGAAACATCAGACTGGTGCAATCAAATGGTTATTATCTAACCCTTTCCCTAATCTCTTAAGGGCTGAAGAAAATCCATATATAGAAAAAGTTATTAAGAAAAAATAGCTAGGATAGATGGGATTTTAAAGTATTTGTTAGGAACTAAAATGCAATGAATTGTGTATTAAAGCAATGTTTGGAGTGCCTTCTGCATTATTTAAAACTACTATAAAACATGTTCTCCCTAAAAATCCATTATTCAATATATTACTAATAAAACTGAAAGATAATTAAGAGGACTGGACTGGTTATCTTTTCATTTTTGAATGTTTAGAAGTACAAGTGTATCATAGGCTGTCTTTCTAAGGCTTTTTTTTTTTTTTAAGCAGCTATGATAAAAACAAAAAGAACACTTGATACATTCAGATAACTGGTCCAAACTGGGAAATGACTAGACTTGGCCTTGCTTTACCTTCCTTCTTCACTTTTTTCTGACCTTCTTCCCAGTTTGTCTGCGCCCTTCCCTTCACCCCCTACCATGCTCAGCCTTTCTGTTTTGGTATGCTGTCATATTCATCTTGCCTGGTAGTACCTCGTATTTCTGACTTATTTTTTTCTTTACGTACCATACTCTCTGTCCTAGATTCTGTGTTTTTAAAGCCTTCATTAAATATCTAAACTCTGCCAGCAAAAAAATCCAAGATAATCTATGAGTGTGAATTAATTAATATATTACTCTTACGACAGCTTAGCATTTTAACAGTGAATTTATTAAGAATATGTGTGGTTTCTCTCAAAAAAAAAAAAAAAAAAAAAAACACTTAATGCTAGTGTTTCAGGAACAGGGACAAACTAGTGGTTGGATAAGTTTGTTCCCAAACTGATTCCTTAATATTCTTATTTCTACTATGAGATCCACTCTAGTATTTCCAACTGTCTCCTGGACATTTTCATGTGCTATCTCCATTGTGCTGTCATTGCAAGTTTAACATATCCCCAAATAAACTCATTCTTCTGCTCCCAAAATCTTTTCTTCCTTTTGTGGAAGGTTAATTTCTTAATTAACAGCACTATTGCTTGCTTTTGTCTGCTGTGTCCCTTACTTACTTTCCTTTTCTGCAGCTGTCACCCACTTTGAACTAAATCTTGTAGATTCATTGCAGAATTGTATCTTGAACCTGGTTCCTTCTACTTGCTCCCATGGACAATGACTTCATTTAGTCAAGTAACTTCCTTTAATAAATTATTGTAATAATCTTAATTTTGCCTGTGACTATTTTTTTCTTCACTGTGTGATGTGCTGTTGCCCATAATCTGTCACTATAAATCCTTCTTATAAATGCTAGTTCTGTGTATCACCACACTTGAAATTCAGCTTTCTCATTATTTTTTATTATGAGTCTAATCATTCAAGCATGGAGGTAAAAACAAAGCAGAACAAAATGTTCATATCGAGACTTATATTTTCTTTCTAGCCTACCTCTTTGCAAATACCCCAACCAGCCCTTGTGTCAATCTTATAGGATGCTTGTTGTTCTCCAAATATGTACAGGTCTTCCTTTCATTCTAGCCTTCATAAGTCTTCTTGATTGCCTACAATGCATTGCATTTACTGGACTGGCAATTTCTTATCTTGTAAGACTTATTTTAGATGCCATTTCCCCTGCAAAGGCTTTCCTGACTCTACCAGATAGTTGGCATCCCTAACTTAAGTGTTAATAGTATTATATTTTCACTGGAAGTATGTTCCACCACAATCAAGTTCCACTCACCAGTGCAGACACTGAGCTTTCCTTTCTATACCATGGTGACAACTTTGTGGGAATTAATATCTCACTCTATGATTAGGAGTTACAAAAGTCCTGAATCATTGAAACACTGTGGGTATCCACACAGAAAAATTTTGATGGGGCTTAGTTCACTTGAGTCTTAGATTATTATGGGGGACAAGATAAAGAACATGTCCTTTAACTGGAGAAATGCTAAGTGACACACAGTCTATTTTGAATGGAAAGCCTTTGCCTATAGCCGTGAGAAGTTCAGCGAAGAGTCTCAATTATGACTGTGGTCATAGACATAGAAGATTTTATTTTTAAAAATGATATTGATCAAGGCTTGGTGATCAACTTATTGTGAGATGAAGGAAAGAGCAAAATCTAGAATGATTCCCAAGTTTCTGTTTTTGCTAAATATAGATACCTAATAAGAGAAAATAAGAGTGGAGCAAGAAAAGCAGGTTTGAAAATCTGGATTTAGCTACTTCCAGTACATCGAAATGTGTATGTCCTTTAAATAACATGTTATATTAGCCTGAAAACTTCATCTTAAAATGGAGCTAAGATGTTGAATTTTTTTCTGTATAGTGCCAGATAATAAATATTTTCTTCAACTCTGCGTTTGTAGCAAGTAAGCCACCATAAATGAATAGACATGGCTTGTCCTAATAAAACTTTATTTACAAAAACAAGTGGTAAGTGAAATCCAACTGACCAGCCATTGTTTGCTGGCCCTGATCTAGATTACTGAAGTCCTCAATACATAAGAGGATAAATGTCATTAGAGTGGAGGTGATTACTCAAGGAAAACATGTAGAAGATTAGTGTGCTATTGGATCAGTGTGATTGGATCATGAAGGGTAGAGCTCATGGAGAGACCAGGATACAATGGTTTGAGATGCCAGTGATACTGGAAAATAAAAAAATAAGATTTCCACGAAAATAAGGGAATGAAAATTTTCAAGAATATTCACTATGTTAAATGCAAAAAAAAGAGTTAGTAAATGTGAACAAAAATAAACATTTTTGAAAAGGTCATTGATTTAATTTTGCAGTGAGGTAGCCATTAGTGACCTTAGAGCAAGAATTTTCAATAAAATGTGGAGGCAGATGTCATTATGCAGTGGATTGAGAGGTCAATGAAAATATATAAGGGAGATCAATGAATGTTAACTAGTCTCTAAAGAAACCTGGCTCAAGTAAAAGTCTGTCAGCCTAGTTCAACCCAAAGCTTACATCTTACTGAATGAAGAAAATTCAACTTTTCATCTAATGAAGAATAAAACAAGAATTTCAACTCTTACTACTCTTATTCAACATAGTACTAGAAGTACTAGTTGGAGCAATTAGGCAACAGAAAGAAATAAAGGGCATCCAAATTGGAAAGGAGTAAGTCAAATTGTCCCTGTTTCCAGATGATATGATTTCATATTTAAAAACCTAAGACTCTATCTAAAAACTGTTAGAACTGATAAATGAATTTATTAAAGTTGCAGGATACAAAATTAACACACAAAAATTAGTAGCATTTCTATACACGAACAATGAACTTGCTGAAAAAGAAAGAAAGTAATCCTATTTACAACACACACACACACACACACACACACACACACACAGAGAGAGAGAGAGAAAAATAAATTTAACCAAAAAGGTAAAAGACCTTGACAAAGAAAACTACAAAACACTGATGAAGAAAATGAAAAGAAAATGAAAAATGAAGACAACCAATGCTGGTGGATTAAAAGAATTAATATTGTTACCATAACAATATTCACTCTGGGAGGCCGAGACGTGCGGATCACGAGGTCAGGAGATCGAGATCATCTTGACTAATACAGTGAAACCCCGTTTCTACTAAAAATACAAAAAAAAATTAGCCAAGTGTGGTGGCGGGCGCCTGTAGTCTCAGCTACTCCGGAGGCTGAGGCAGGAGAATGGCGTGAACCCAGGAGGAGGAGCTTGCAGTGAGCCGAGATTGCGCCACTGCACTCCAGCCTGGGCGACAGAGCGAGACTCCGTCTCAATAAAAACAAAACAAAACAAAACAAAAAACAATATTACTAAAAGCAATCTACAGATTTGATGTAATTGCTGTCAAAATACCAATGATATTCTTCACAGAAACAGAAGAAAAATCTTAAAACTTGTATGGAACTACAAAAGACCCCAAATAGCCAAAACAATCCTGAGCAAAAATAATAAAGCTGGAATCATCACACTATCAAGCCTCAAAATATACTACAAAACTATTTTAACCCAAACAGCATGGTACTGGCATAAAAAAGACATACAGATCAAAGGATTAGAACTGAGGATACAGAAATAAGTCCATATATTTACAGCCACATGGCTTTTGATAAAGGCACCATGAACCCTCATTGGGGAAAGGACAGTCTCTTCAGTAAATAGTGCTGGGAAATGAACATCCTTATACAGAAGAATGAAACTAGACCCTACCTCACACTTCATACAAAAATTAACTCAAAATGAATCATACCTAAGTGTAAGATCTGAAAAAATAAAATTACTAGAGGAGAATATGGGAAATGTTTCAACACACTGGTCTGAGAAAAAATTTTATGAATAAGACCTCAAAAGCACAGACAACAACAACAACAACAACAAACAAATTGAATTACATCACATTAAACATCTCCTGAACAGCAAAAACAAGAACAAAACAAGTGAGTGAAAAGAATGGGAGAAAATGTTTGAAAAGTACTCATCTGATTGGAGATTAATATCCAGAATATACAATGCACTGAAACATGTCAACAGCAAAAAATTATAAAATTTAAGTTAAAAATGGGCAAATAATCTGAACAGATATTTCTCAACAGAAGATGTACAAAAGACCAACAAATAAATTATGAAAAATGTTCAACATCACTGATCATCAGGGAAATGCAAATCAAAATTACAATTAAGTATCATCTCACCCCAGCTAGAATGACTATTAACAGAAAGACAAAAAATAACATGTTGGCAAAGATGCAGAGGAAAGGGAACTCAGACACTGTTGGTGTGAACATAAACTAATACAACCATTCTGGATAACAATTTGGAAGTTCCTCAAAAAACTACAAATGTAATTACCATATGATCCAGCAATCTCACTACTGGGCATTTGTCCACAGAAAAGGAAATCATATTAAAGGGACATCTGCACTCCCATATTTATTGCAGCATTATTTACAATAGCCAAGATCAACCTAGGTGTCCAGCAACAGATGAATGGATACAGAAATATGGTATGTACACACCATGGAATACTACTCAGCCATAAAAAGAATAAAATCCTGTTATTTCTGGTAACATGGATAAAACTGGAGGACATTAGGTTAAGTGAAATAAGCCAGGAACAGAAAATTAAATGCTGCATGTTCTCACTCATATGTGAAAGCTGAAAAAGTTTATCTCATAGAAGTAAGAAGTAGAACAGATGATAACAGAGACTGGCAATGTCAGGAGAAGGGAGGGAGGAATAGGGAGAGATTTGTTAAAGCGTACAAAATTACAGCTGCATAGGAGGAATAAGTTCTAGTCTTCTAGCACTGTAGGATCACTATAGTTAATAACATGTGGTTTCAAATAACTAGGAGGAGGTTATTGAATGTTCCCAGCACACAAAAAAATGATAAATGTTTGACATGATGAAATAGATGTGTTAATTGTCCTGATCTGATCACTATATAAGTATTGAAACATATCTTATGTGCCTCATGAATATCTACAATTATTATCTTCAATTAAAAATACATTTAAAAAGAAACTGAAAAAGAAAAAAATTGTATGTTAAAACCTGTTGACTGCCTATCTTCACTTATATTTTGTCATTGCCCTGACTCTGTCAGTCATTTTTAAGCACACCTAACACTTTTTAAAAATCTTAAAAATCTTTCTCTTTCTATTCTTCCAGAATTGACATAGCTTCTTCCTTCCATGACATCCTTTTCATGATCTGCATAATTTCTGCTTGATTTGTTTCTCTTTTCAATGTATTTTCTCTGGTTAAGTTAGTGAAGATTTATTTGGTTGCCATACCTGATGTGCTGGTCTTTTTAATTTTGGTCATTAAAAAAGGGCTACACTTACCTAAACGAGTTGGACCATATACAACTAATTGATATAGATGTGAACTTTTATGTAAAAGAATTCCAACATGTATTAGAATTATGTGGAGAAAGGTTTAAAATGTTGTAATGATCATGTAAAAATGATTATACATTAATATGTAATCTTCAACATATACTTGCAAAATGAATATTCACATCATTTCACCATTGTGCCTTGTCTAAATAGGAATTGAGGTCCAGAGAAGATGTGAATTGGGTATAGCAGTGTAGTACCAACATTTATCTGTGACTATTTTGTAGAAATATTTTATATATAAATATTGTGTGTGTATATATATATGTGTGTGTGTGTGTGTGTGTTTAGCTCAGAATATCCTGTGAATTATGTCATATTAGACTCAAGTTACAATGAGGACACTAAGTTGCAAAAAATGCTGAAGAGTGTGACTGAACTTGACTGGAGGAGCACCTCTAGCACTTGGTGCCAGTTTCAAAACTCACTCTTTCTAAACCTACATTCATCATTAGAAAAAGATGCAATTTTGACTCCAATTTAAAGGAAAGGCCTAGTAATCTTCTATGGATGGGAAGAGGAAAATTGCTGCATGTAAAGGCTTAAGGTAAAAATGTGGGAAAATTACTAGAAATGAAGAATATTGACTACAGTATTTCAATAGTTGAGAGCTAACCATCAGGGCAGGATTTGGATGTTTTAGAAGCTGAATTTCTTATTCGCTATTAATATGCGAAGGTGTTGAACAATCACTCATATGATTATAGAAAATTGTGATGAACATTTATTGAATACTTAACTTTGTATCAGGCCCTAGTATAAGCATTTAATAGATATTAACTTATGTAATCCTCCTAATAGACCTGTAATGTAGTTACTATTATTATCCCCATTATAGAGATAAAGAAATTAAAGCTCAGAGAGGTATGACATTGACCCAAGGTGACATGGCCAGAGTGCAATGCAACCAGGATTAGAATCCAAGAAGATGACCCTAGCCTGTTACCTCCTGACAACTAAGACGATGTGGATAAGTGTTAACCTGAGAATAATGGAAATCTGTTCCCACTAGAATATTATTCATTCACTTGAGAAAAAAAAAAAATAGAAGGTAATAAAAATTACATTCCCTTTATAATAACATAAGACCATATTCTTTACAGTAATAAAGATCCAGACTGTTCCTTTCCACTTCTCCTGAGTCTCTAAGAATTGTCTAAGGGCCGAGCCAGTACTTCTTACCACATTGTTAAAAACTATCAAGAGGCTTTCAAAGTTTCTCAATCACACTTGAATCAGAATTCTTGGCAGAAAATACACATCATGCTCCAGGGCATTGTAACCCCAGTGGGAATTTTCGGTTTTTCAAATTTCAGAATAAATGAATTCCAATTCAGAAGCATAGAAAAAGGGGAAAGGAGTGACCTCACTACAGTCCCCCCGGTTATAATCTTTCCCCATTCCATTCAATTATTCACTTTTCCACAAAAAGTTTTCTTTTTTAATTTTGTCATCAGTAACCCAGAAGATTGGAAGGATATTTAAATGAACCTCCAACTCGCAGAGCTCAAGAATGTGAAAGAAGAGACAAAGCATCAAGGTGAATCACATGAGACCAAATCAACCAAAGCGGGGATGAGTTGTAGAAGGATAGAGGGATGGTAGTAGAAGAAACTGGATAGTAATAAAAGGTTAGGGGGGCATGCAGAGAGGACGTTTTGAGGATAGAGTGGGTGCTAGCAAAGAGGAAAGGTGTAGAAACAGGAAACTGAAGCAAGAAGGGTAAATAAAGCTGCTACCTGATGGCTAAATGTCTAGAATAACATACTGCCTGTACACACATGCATATACAGACAAATTGGTATTTGGATACTTTAAAATGGCACATTTTGTTAGAATATTGAAAGCTACTGATGCAAACACTAGCTACAATATATTGGGGCAGAAAACTCAAACATGCCAAAGATTATCTGAGGTTTTTAGGTTTTAAGGACACATGTGAGAATGTAATATTTGATGATCTGGAGCCTGGAGAAGACTTAATGCTTTGGTCCAGTGTGCACTGACAATTTTTCTTCCAATCAAAAGATAGCTTCAAATAACAGCGAATCATTCCATGTGATAGTGATTTGAAAAACAATTTCTCTATAACGAGAGAAAGACACACACACACACACACACACACACACACACACACGAGAGGCAGAGAGATTGACTGTACAAGACCAGGAGCACATGGTTAATTGACATATTCCTGAGCAAACTTGTAAATAGTACTATTCTCACAGGAATTAAATCAGAAACACTGTGGGTAACTTTAGAATTCAAAGGTGCCACAGTTCCTCACTCTGTGTTGATGGAACCGTACGGCATTAACCTTTTCACTTGCACTAACAAAGACAAGTGAAGACAAGATGCGCTATGTCTCCTGCACATCTATGTTTTGTTTTTTGCCCAAGGCCCTCTACAATTATCCCACACTTCAGAACTAATTTCTCTACTCGTTTACCTACATTGTTTTTGCACTACTCCTGCAACATCACAATCTCATTAACCATGATTTTTGTCAAAAGGAGGATTTAAAGGGCATAAAAGAAATAATTATTTCGTGATATAATATTGAGCAAATCTTTGTAGTTTCTGCAAATATGTTGGCCCTCATCCAAAGTAAACATTTTTTCCTGCTTCAGTCTTATTTTATAAATAGCACTCTACTGCTTAAAGCAAAGCAACGCCGACTATTGTTCTCTTAGTCCTGAATTTAAAAATCAGACTTCTTATTTTTAGGTGATGGCAAGAGGGAAAGAAAAACCCAACTGAAATATAGAAATTGATTATTTTTTTCAATAATACGAATCTTGTCGAGTAAATGTTTATTACCTGTTTTTAAATTTAAAAATATATTTGTATATACGTATGCTTATGAAATACATATACCTATGCATATTATATAAATATATTTTTGTTTTGCTTTACAAGCCTAAAGTGGAGCAAACAACCATTTAACACCAATAATCAGCTATTTCAGATATGGAAACAAGTGCCTATCTTTTTGTAGCTAACAAACACTTTGATCATTACAGAGGTATAGAAAGTTGTATTTCTTCAAGGCCATCTACAATATGGAATTATTTTGGCTGTAAGGATAAACAATTACCCATGTAACTTAAAAAAAAATTATCTGTGTAGGTATAAGTGTGGAAATTTGTTCGGCTACTGTTGTCATTTTCCTTGATCATAAGCAAGCTTACTAGCAGCCAGCAATATACTTCTCCAATTAATAACAGAGCCCAAATAAGAATTAATATCGGTGTGCAAATTTCAGAATGAAGAGTTGAAGAATCATGTTTTATCAAATAATGCCTAGTAAAAGGGGCATTGTCTGTGTCTAATGCACACAGGGAAAGAGAGCTGAAGTAAGGAAGAATCTGATAACTTCTTTACATGTGGTACATTGTCAGAATGGGGTGTGTTTATCTAGAAGAATCTAGTAGTACACATGTAAGGTATCCTCGAATATTTGAAGTGTTGTCATACAGAAGAGGGAGCAAACAGAATGAGGACAAATGAGTTATATGTGGTCTTAATGAATTATTCTATTTATTAAGAATAGACAGGATTCACACAGAATATATTATCTAGAGATACACTTAAAAGAAAACTTGATGATCATCTCTCAGAGGTGCTCTTCAATGATTCTTTTTTGCAGGAAAATTGTACTAGATGACCTCTAGGATCACTTCCAGCTTGAAATCTTATGAGTTCGTTTTCTGCTATTATTCTGGCCATGAGAATTCTACTAAAGAATCTGTAGAACTTTTTCCAAGTCATATTTTGCAGATCACTGGTTCTGGTAGCTGTTAATAGGTGCTTTGATTAAAAAATATGACTGTAGTCAAATTAGCTTGGGGGCCATTATATATAATATGCTGTTCTTGGAGAATAAAAATGCACATTTGTGTAGCACAAGTTCTGAGCTTTGTGTCAAAGATCCTGTTTAACTGGGAACAACCCAACACTCTCTGAACCTCATTTACTAGAGAGCACTTTTCCAATATACCTATTTGCAACCTGAAGTGTTCCTTGGAATATTAGTTTTGGAAAATAGCAATTAATATACAATAAAAGCAACTCATTAACTCACAATGCATTTTGAACACATTTATAAATGTTAAATATTCAAATATTCACGTAGAGGAAAGATTCTTTCCTGGAAAGTTACTTATCACAAAGATCCCCCTCCACCACAGTGCCTGTCTTGTAAATACAAATTAATCATATATTTTAGGTGTTTTGTGTACATTTAACATTTTTTCCTTATTTCTCATAAATATCCAATTAATGTACCTAATTTCAGAGTTTCTCAGTGTAGGTAATTGTCACATTGTTTTCTCTATTGATTTGCATCTCTTTTATTAAAGTTATCTCAATTTTATCAAAATTGTAAGACTTACTTTTCTTTATACTCGTATCATTACTTTCACTTTTCTATTGTAAACTCAATTTAATGAAATAATAAATATAAAATGTATAAAATATTTAAATAATTACATGACACTGTTTAAAGATGAAAATGGTGACTCTATTGACATTGAACTGTTGTCTGGGAGACAGTGCCCCCATGTGATAGCTCAAAATTCCCATTTATTGACAATGTTAAGCATTCAAATTTGTTGTATAATATGTGGATGGAGCTGTCAACACACAACAAGTAAATATCAAACACATTAAGTTTTGCCAATATACCGTTAGAATTATATTGAGTTATTACCTTAATTACAAGCATATAAATTCACGGCTGGTTATATCAGCCACAGATAAATATAGATTAAAAGAATTTATTGCTTCATTTATGATTTTTATCTTTTTTTCCTTTTGGTTGTCCTTCTCTGGATACATTCTCAGAGTTTACAAATGTGCTTAAGTCATCTCATCTTAAAAAATTATTTCAATAATTCTCTCATAATCTCATAATTCTATATGTATTCTTTTTCATCACTCTTGAACTCTAAAGGGATATTTAAACTTATCATTATTGGAAAAGTTAATTCTTTCCTCCATTATGCCTTATTTTAATTATTTTTATCCACTGACCTTCCTTATTATGAAAATAGAAACTTCCTTATTATGAAAATAGAAACTTATTATGAAAATAAATAAGGATCATGTTTTGTTTCTTGCATTTCCAGTTTAACAAGACAGTAATGTTTGTTGAATGAATGAATGTTCAATTGAAGGGAGAATCATGTTCTCCTTTTAATTCCCAGAGTCTAGCTAATACTCGGATACATTGCTGAGCATTCATGTTTTTTTGATTAATTTTCACAAAGTAAGAATTCACATCTGATTCATTTTTATATACCATCTTATCATCCCCATTACTCTATGCACGTAGTATGCATTCAATCATATTTATTGAATAAAAGAATGAAGAAATTATTAGTGTAATCTATATTTGGTGCTTCCATTTATCATTATTGAAGACATGCTGGGACTCTGAAAACTTAGTTCTCTTCACACTCTATTTAAAAATATTTCCTTTCAAAAACTCACAGTAATCTCACAGTTCTCGATACCAATCATTTACCATGTATAACACAGCTAATAAACCATTCTTACAATCGTTTATGGCTTCCAAGACAATGTACTCTTCTGGTTAACTTTCTGCTACCTACATGTACATACATTATGCTGTTTATTTACCTGTCTTGCTTTCTATGTATCTTTGGCAATTTTATCAAACCTTAAATTTAAATGACAGTCCTCTTGTTACCATCCTTCTACACTTCATTCCCATAAAACCACCTACCACCAGGATACCTTCTACAGCACAAGAGTGTAGGGTCTTAAAGTGTTTAAAATCAAAATTTCCAATATACATTCACTATGTTCTTCTGTTGAAGTTCTTTGATTAATATAGGTAGCAATATTATTTCACTCACTAGAAAAGGCTCTTTGGCTTTTTCCATTATTCATTAATCCAGCTGATATTTCTTGAGTGCCTACTATGTTCTAGACACTGTCCTTCTATGTCTTCCCCATTAGCATATATGCTCTATGAGGACAAGGACTTGTTTTGCTCAGTGTTGCAGTTCTAGCACAATTCCCTGTCCTAATGGAGCTTATATGCTCATGGGGGAGACATACAATGGATGTGTAACAAGTAAATATAACAAATGAGTGAGGACAAGGGCTATGGAGAAAAGTAAAACAAGATAAGAGAACTAGGATGTAATGCTGGAGATTGCCAGTTTATTTAGGGAGTCAGGAAAGATCTCTTGGATAAAGTGACATTTCTGCAGATACCTGAATAAATAAGTGAGAAAAATATGTGGTTAAGTGAATATGCAGGGAAAGTAGTCAGGTAGAGGGAAGGGCGAGTGCAGAGTTCCTAGTCTGTGTTACATGCTCAGGAATAGCAAGGAGGAAGAGCAAGGGGGCAGAGTAGGAAGGAGAAGTAGTATGAAAGAAGATCGGAGAAGTAGAAGGGGCTAAGTTATACAGGTCTTCGCAGGCCATTGTGAGGACATTGAATTTTAGTCTGAGTGAGTTAAGAAGTTCTGTAGAAGCTTTTAAGCGAAGTTGTGATTCAGTGGTTTCAACTGCTGGGTTGAAGGTAAACAACAGGAAGATAAAAGTAAAAGTAGTTTAGGAATAATAGTGATAATTCAGGAGAGAGATGATCATGGCTTCGATGAGGGAGGTGTCTGTGGAGACGGCAAGAAGTGGCCAGATTTTTAATTTCTTTTGAACGTAAAGGATTTTGCTGTTAAATCTGGTATGCATTGTGAGAGAAAACATAAAGTCGAGACCAAGTGTAGTCCTCAGCTGCTGAAGAGTGTGGCTAATAATGCTGTGCTGTATACAACCGCAGGTCAGGTAAGCCCGGAGGCAGCCCCACTCAGTGTAAGATGACTATTAAGCACCTAGTGGACATGCAGGGTGAAAGCCTGGCCATAGGAGTAGATAGTTCAGTTCAGCATAAAATTATGGGAGATGGTTTTAAAAGCATGAGACTGACTGAGATTTCCTTTTCTTCTATTGCTTCAATGCTACGTCTAGACAATCTCTTTTATATGTTTTCATTACTTCTTCATTTTAAATGCCATTATCCTAATCCAAGATCTCACAATCTCTTTACTGAACTTGGGCAAAAACTTTAGTCTTTTATCTCTGATATCCTTCCATCTCTACTCTATCTTACCTATCTTATATTTTCTCAGATTAATCTTTCTAAATCACAACTCTTATGGCTCTCTATTGCACAAAATGTTCACTGGTTCCTATATTCAGAGGCACATCCAAAAATCTTAATTTTCCATAATCTGTGACTAACCTATTATTTCCTACTTTCTCACATATACTTAGTTGACCATTAAGCAACATGGATTTAAACTGTATGGGTCCACTTATATGGGAATTGTTTTCAATAAATAGGTCAGAATAAATTTTGGAGATTTGTAATAATTTGAAAAAATTTGCATATAAACCTTGTAGCCCAGCCATATGGAAAAAAATTAAGAAAAGTTAGGTATGCATAACATACATGTAGATATTAGTCTATTTTTATTATTTGCTGCCATAGAATACACATACATGTGTTATAAGAAATTAAAATTTATCAAGGCTTATATGAACACAAGATCTACACGGTGTTGTTTGCATGCCAGAGAAATGTAAACAAACAAACATAAAGATGAAGTATTAAATCCTAACTGCATAAAATTAACCATATTACATACTGTACTACGGTAATAATATTGCAAACAATTCCTGTTGCTATTGTGGTGAGCTCAAGTGTTGTATTACATGGACCATCTCTGAGTGAGTGATTTGTCTCTCCACTGAATTGTGTATTACAGTAAATAGTGATCTTTCATGGGTCTCGGGGATTATGGTGCTTAATGCAATACCATACACCTTGAATAACACCGTAGGACCCATATACAAAGTCCTACGAGTGATGCTGGAGATGCTCCCAAGAGGCTAAATAAGTCTTGACAATACAAGGAAAAAAAATAAAATTTATTGATATGTACCATAGATTGAGGTCTGTGGCTATGGTTGCCTGCCATTTCAGAAGGATGATTCATCCTGTAAACAAACAAAAACTTACAGTATCCAAAATACAGTACAGGACTTCAGATGCATTTTCTCTTCCTTATAGTTGTCTTACTAACATTTTCTTTTCTCTAGCTTACTTTATTGTAAGAATACATTATATACATATAAAATATGTGTTAATCAACTGTTTGTGTTATTTGTAAGGTTTCTGTTCAATAGTAGGCTATTAGTGGTTATGTTTTGGAGGAGTCAAAAGTTGTAGGTGGATTTTCGACTAACTGTGGCCGGTATGGAAATCCCCATGTTGTTCAGGATGAACTGTATACATTTTATTCAAGCTAATTTGTTCATCATTTCATAAAATTCAAAACATCTGCCCTCAAGTACCTTATTTCTGCAGATACAAATCCTACATGTTATACTCTGCTTTCCTGCAAACATCTTCTAGATAAATCTTTCCTAATATACCCATGAAATAAATGTCTCCATGTAACCTCCCAAAGTACACTACTTACAGTAATATAAATTTTCTTCTTTGTGTTATTCTTAAGTGTGCATGTATGTGTGTACCTGTGAATATTTTATCTATTCTAATATATATATAATACACCTTAATTTATGCTTTATCTATTTATATCTTATACCCCTTTAAAGAGATACTAATTTATCAGAACAAGCCCCAGAGTCTCTAGCATTGTGTCTTGCATCTAGTGGGCACCCTATAAACATTTTTTGAATGAATGGAGCCTTCAGTTGATTTAGTCATGAAAAACTTCATAAAGAAAAGAAGCTTGAATCCAGGTTTTTACTAAAATGAGGAATATCAAATAGTAGAAAAAGATAAGCTGGGAATTGTAGGTGGGAAGAGCTTCATGTTAAGATTAGTATTTCCATAAATACCTAATCTGTGAATGGCATTAGGCGGGTTTGCTTAGGCTGTATAAAGACATACGTTGGGGAGCCTGAGAAATGTGGTTAGTGGTCCATGTTTGAGCTGGTGAATGAATAAGTCAAAATAGCTGGATTTCAGAAGGTTGATAATAGGAACCCCCTTATAGGTATTGCAGAAGGAGTACAGCCTGATGGAAGTGGAAATTGAGAAAGATTATTTTAAAATTGGAATATTTTAAAATATTACATTTACTGATGATTATCTCTCATGACCTAAAAGGTCAAAATTTATTGCCTTATTTTATGCCTAAATTCTTACTAGGCACTATTGAAAACACACACATGTTTTTATATAGTAACTTATTCAACATAATATAATCTCAATAATAGATAAAATTAAAAATAATGTCTTTTATGTGTGTATGGGTTCACATTCCCAAGGCATATGACAGATAACAAGGGAATAATCCATAGTTTGATTTCATGGGCAAGTTAGAGCACCCACATATATGTTACCTTTAAGACATAAAGACCCCCAAATTTTTTATTTTTTTGGATTACTTTTTTCCACTACTGAAATGCAGTCATCAACCAGAAGAAAGAGAACAGTTGGTGTGTAGAATAGAGCATCTTAATATGGCAAGTCGTGATGAAAAACTCTATGGAAACCAAATCCTTGTGGGTGATATGGCCTCAAATGAGGACATTTTTGAAATATAGAGTTTTTGTGCTGGATTGCTTTTCCCACAAGCACCCAGCTGAGGAACACCTCTGAAAGATTCAAAGCATGTATTTTTAAGGATATTGAATAACTATGAAGGTAGCAAGCACTTCTCACTTGGATTTGTTCAACTTCTGAATTGATCTAATAGGCTATGAACATTTCTTCATACTTGTCATCTCCTTCCTTTACAGGGTCATAGACAGGATTAATGAAATAACTTTCTAAAAGAGATTGAGCTCCTTCACAGAAAATGGCTAAATAGAGAACAATGTTTTTGTTGTGATAGATTATGTAAGAATGAGCACAGGACAAGTTTTGCAATTTAACCTATTTTGAAGAAAAATGACAAAGTAGAGCTTGATTCTTTTTGAATAAAGATTTATGTTGGTGTGACTATCTCAAAAAGGACATTGAGCATTTAATTTTCCCATACTCTGAAATAATTTAGTTATTCACTGTATAATTTTAGATCAAGCCATATAGTACAATGTGTTAAAAGAGGTTGCCACACTGTAGCCCCTGGGCCAAATCTTGCCGTCCTGAAAAATTTTGCTGTCAGTTTGGGTAAAGTTTTATTGGAACACAGTCAGATCCCTTTTTTACGTATTGTTTATGGTTGCTTTTGCAGTACATTATGAGTAATTTAATAGTTACGACAGAGACAGCATGGCCTACAAAACCTGAGATATTTACTATTTGGCCCTTTAGAGAAAAATTTTGCAGAGCGCTGATTTGTAGCAGGGTATTTTCACATGACAGCCAAGACTTAAGCATTCACATATTCTTAAGTGCACACGTATGTGTGCACCTGTGAATATTTTATCTATTCTAATATATGTATAAAACAATTTTATTTGTGCTTTATCTATTTATCTCTTATACCCCTTTAAAGAGATTTTCTGCAAATTTCTTATTAACTCTAAAACTCAATTTATTCATCTCTAATAATATCTGTCTGGTAAGAGTTTTGGTAAAGAATAAATTATAGGAGCTTATAATAACTCTTAACACAGTGTCTAGGAAGTAATAAAAGACTGACATGAAGTAGTTGTTCTGTAATTCCTACTTAATAAGCAGATGGAGCACTGCCATTCCTAGGCGTGTACTTTAAAATACTGTTTTGTATGTGCTCAGATGTGGTTTCCTTGAGCTCATTATTTAGTGGTCCCAATATCCATGTAGGACTCTAGTTTTAACATGCGACCCTTGAAATTGAATCTTCTCACCCAGCCAAGCAAAGATAATGGCAGGTGAGGATTGTGAAACTTGTTAGTGACAATGACCCTCTATTGAAGGTAAGGACAGAGGGGTGTTAAATAATTGGGGTAAAACTGACCAAAAAAAAAAAAAAAAAAAGAAAGAAAGAAAAAAAAAAGCATGGCATCAAGAAATACCGTTTTGTCAGTGCAACTGCAAATAAATGCAAAGATAAAATATTTTGATAAAATAGTTAATATGAAGTGGGAAGTACATTTTGAGACATTCTGCAAACACCCACAAGTGTAAATGGATTAAGTGGTGTATATAGAATACATAAGAGACTAGAGTGTTAAAGGCTGAGCATTGAGGCAGTGGGCATAGTGCATGAAATAAACTTCAAAGATACTAGGCATTTATATTTGGGATCTACCTATGAGAATTCTCCCAGTAAAAAAGCAGAGTTGGAAGTGTTTCTGGATACTTTTTTAAGCATTAGAAAGAAGTGAGTTGAACTTTGAAATAGCTACATACGCTATACTCTAAGGAACATACGACAGACCTTCAGTGAGTGTGCCTCGAGCATTTCGATTTGAAGAAATAGTGAACTGAGTTCATGTGGGGCTTTGGATTGTTGGAATTTTTGTCTTGCTTACAAAAGAACTAATAGTTGTTGCTTAAAAAATAAATAACTGGTCCTCTTTGATATATTGAATTTATACTGTTTAAAAAGGAGGAAGATGTCATCAGTTTGCTGGATTGTTTAATACAGAAATCCATCTATATTCAAATGTAGAGTTTATGTCAGTAGAAGCTCTCCCTGTTATATTTTCTTTCCACTGCATGAGGGACAAGACTGCCTTTATTTCATTTATTTCTATATTCCTGGTGCCTAGCACATATGGTGCAATCAACAAATGTCTGGTGAATATGGATGAACGAATGGATGAAATCCTTGAGAACAATCAAGACTCAGAGATGATATGTTAAGAATTCTCGCCAAGAAGGAAGGCGCAGCGAAGTACATCATTTGAAAAGATTTTGATGCTTCTGATAACTTCTAGGAGGAGACCTCACAATCCAAATCTGTGTCCAGATAACATACCAGACATGTTTGTTTTAGGCAGCAGTTAGACAAAAGAAGCCTGAATTTAGGGAGATCCGTGACTCACGAGGAGAGTAAACAGTGAACTAAACACATTACCCAACTGACCGTGGATTTTGCAGAAACAAGGTACTGGACTGCTAAGACAGACTATCTAAAAATGAAAGAATTAAGTCAAGAAGACAAAATTGAATGCTTACTGACCAATTCAAGCCCACGAATACCTATTTGGCATAGAGCGATACATGATTTTTTTTTTCTTTTTTGTTAGGAGAGAGATTCTATTATTCTCCCAGGTTGAGTTTTTATTAGTCTTAGAATTGATAAGATTGAGCTTATTCTTGGCAAATTTTAGAGTATTTCAAAATGGTTCATTTTCCCCTCCTGCCAGAAGCATGAGGGGATTTTTCTTGAATAATTATGAGAACCTGGTTGAGCTCCTAGACCAATAGCTCACAAAATCTCACAAAATTGTGAGGGCTCTCCATGACTGGATACCCCTGGAATTTTTGGCTCTAAGATTTGTCCACACTGAACCTCTAGTAATTCATCAATTATAGTCCAGTTTTTCTTACCCTGGCATTGGTTCCCACAGTGTTTCCATTTCTGAGTCTCCACTCCGGTAATTCATTGGTGATTTCCTGTATTAACCTGTTTACTCTGGGTGTGCAGGGGTGGGCAGCAGTTTGTCCTATGTCCTGCCCCTCCTTTTGAATCCAAATAAGTTGTTGATATTTTAGTTTGTTCAGTGATTTATTTGTTAGGACAGAGTGGCAACTTCCAAACTCCTTACGCGTGGAAACTTCCTGGCAGATTTTGTGTCACCACAACTAAACAGGAACAGGAACATGACACAGTTAGAAACTGGGACAGATATGTTATCCTACATGTTTATCCCAATCAAGACTTAAACCTGAATTGGTACAGTCTATTAATGAATATGCTAAAAAAGATAGTCATGTTGAAGCATGAAGGTAATTAGAAATAGTTTTGCCTTTTCTCTAAAGAAGTAATTGCCCAGACTAGATTTACTAAATAAATGCTAATTATAATCACTCATAAAAAGTATTTATTGATCGAGCACTTTTTATCTGCTGACTCCTGGACCTATTATTAAGATGGAAAGATGAATAAGACCCAATGATGAGGAGTGAGCTAGGATATTGATTCAACCTTCCTGCTGAGGACACCTAGACTGTCTAAATGAAACATTAAAAAAATTCTTAATGGCATCAAAGAGCTAATAAAACAGTTAAGAATGATGAGACCAATATTTGAGGAGAAAATAATCCAGGAAGTAAACCCGGCATTTGGACCCCTTCTCCCCTTCTTATCACAGAAGTAGTTACCAAATCTGGAAACGCTAACTGAAAGATTGAAAAGCTGAAAAGAAATGCTTGATGGATGTGCCAAACGAGTAAGATTAAACACAATGTACATCAGCGTTTGCAGGAAATGAAGCATACTTTGAAATGACTCGGTTAATGAAATCAGAATGAAATTTTCCTGTATTGCTAGTTTCAGTAATTACCTGACTGCAGCAATTCTAGAGCACTCTAAAAGAAGACAACACATCAACATCATCCTAGGACTCCAAGTGTTATGTGTGTGTGCGTGTTGGGGGGTGTTTTACAATTTTTATATACCACATCTGACACTCAGTCAACAGTAACCAAGCAAATAAGGAGACAAGATCAGATGAATGAAAGGTAAGAAAAACATTCAACAATAGAAAAATACCCAGATAGCACTTCAGAGACACATAATTAAAAATGAATGTTCAGGCTGGGTGTGGTGGCTCATGCCTATAATCCTATAATCCCAGCGCTTTGGAAGGCTGAGGGTGGGGGGTGGATCACTTGAGGTCAGGAGTTCAAGACCAGCCTGGCCAACATGGTGAAACTCTGTCTCTGCTAAAAAACACAAAAATTAGGCATGATGGTTCATACCTGTAGTCCCAGCTACTCAGGAGGCTGAGGCAGGAGAATTGCTTGAACCTGGGAGGCGGAGGTTGTAGGGAGCAGAGATGGTGTCACTGCACTTCAGCCTGGGTGATAGAGCAAGACTCTGTCTCAAAAAAAAAAAAAAAAAAATCAAACATGCTCAGGGAAATAAAGGATAGAAGTTTGAATTTTGGCAGATAACTCAATATTAAAATAAGGAACTAAATTAATATTCTAGAGTGTAGACTCCTGAGATGGTGATGTGAGGAAGTCCATGGACCCATCTTTCATTGAAGTTTTACTGGTGAAATTAAAAAAGAAACCCAACCATTTACAATTATGGAGATTATCTTGAAGGCATACAGTAAATGAAATAGTTACTTAAGAATATGTACTAAACATCAATATGAGTAGTGATAGTCTGTGACACTTGAGTCCCAACATGTTCCCTTCCCCTATCCCCAGTGTAATGTGATAGAAATTCTAATCTGGGTCGCTATAGCTAAGAATACAGGATTCCCTATTCTCTGGCTTAGTATTGTCTTACGGTATTCTCCTAAAAAATTTTCACGAAGGAATAGCTTCTCAGTATTTCTTATCCTTTCCATCTCTGTGTTGCAAAAGCTCTATTGAGGCAAAAGTGGCTGGGAATTGTGGAATTCTCTTCCTCCATCTAGCACCATTAATGGGATAGAATCTGTATCTCAGGCACAGCAGGGCAAGAATACTGGGTACTGCATTGCCCTGCCCTCCACTTTTTCTTGAAATTTAGGTTTCATACTTGAAAAAGCAACATGAGAAGACCAAAAGGTAATGTATTTTCAGCACCCAGCTCATAAATCAGGCATGCCTATCTGAGAGAAGTAGGCCACTGTCCATGCCCACAGCTCTGGAGAAATGGCACAGAGGATTTTCCTAGCAAGAGAGAGCTCCGAAGCTATCATCAAGGGTATTGACTTTATTTGGAAAGGAGCATAAGTAAGTTCAAACTTAAGGGTGCTGTTGAAAATGATGGAGGTTTTCTTGTCAAGCAATTAAGGAATGTGCAGTAGCCTCATGAGAACAAGTTAGCTAACCCATAGACCAACTAGATATTTCAAAATAAAGTTCATCAAAGGACATGGCTAAGATGAGCCCTCATGAAGTAAGAACAAGTTCCAAACACTTGTGGCAAAGATGAACCTAAAGGGACAAGCATTAAATTGGAACAGACTCAGGAGCAATTTATGCCCCAAAGCCTTGTTGAAAACAGTAGAGCAATGATCTGGTGTTTAGTGGAAGCAAACAGATTAGGGTAAAACCAACAGAGACACACAGCTTAATAGAGAAATCTCATAAAGAGACAATCCAAGAGGGCAATGATAAAAGTACTGTCATCACAGGGTGACTGTGCGCATGCTCAAGGCTTGCCTTCTCTCTGAGAAGAGCTTTGCAATTTTTATATACCACATCTGACATTCAGTCAAAAGTAACAAGCAAATGAGGAGACAAGATTACATGAATGGAAGGCAAGAAAAACATCAGAGTCTATATATGGTAGGGCAAATAAACATCACTAAAATCATCCACTCACGTCACTAAACAAAAAAACAAAAAACTTGGAGAGTAGGAGAGGGGAGGATCACTATCCAATATTGCTACAAAATATTATCTAAAATGTTCAATTTTCAAAAAGAATTACAAGACATGCAGAAATAGTAAAATGTAATGTTTACATAGGGAAAAAAATGCAGGCAACAAAAATGCCTCTGAGAGAATTCAGAGAGAATAGAGATGTGAGGCAAAGACTTTAAAACAGCTATTATAAACATGTTCACAGAACTAAAGGAAACTATTCTTAAAGAAGTAAAAGAAAGTATGATGACATTATTTCATCAACTAGATTATAATAATAAAGAGGTAAAGTTTATTTTAAAAAGCAGTGAAAATTCTGAAGTCGAAAACTTAAGTAAAATGAAAAATTTACTAGAAATGCTCAAAAGATTTGTGATGTTAAAGTTACTCAACTTGAACAGATTGATAGAAGTTAAATATTCTAAAGATTAGAAAAAGAATAAAGAAAATAGAACACAGCCAGGAGTGGTGGCTCACATCTGTAATCCTAGCCCTTTGGGAAGCTGAAGCAGGCAGATTATCTGAGCTCGTGAGTTCGAGACCAGCCTGGGCAACATGGTGAAACCCCATCTCTATTAAAAATACAAAAAATTAGCCAAGTGTGGTGATGGGCGCCTGTAATCCCAACTAGTCGGTAGGGGGAGGCACAAGAATCGCTTGAGTCCAGGAGGTGGAGGTTGCAGTGAGCCAAGATCACTCCACTGTACTCCAGCTGGGGTGACAGAGGGAGACTCTGCCTCAAAAAAGACAAAATAAATAAATAAGCAAGTAAATAAATAAATAATAGAACAAAACTTGGAAGAAATATGGAACATGAATAAACATACAACCATACACATATGGCAGCACCAGAAAGAAAGAGAAAATATCAGAAAATATATTAAAGAAATAATGTCTGAAAACTCCCGAAATTCAATAAAAAATATTCATCTGTGCATCCAAGAAGCTTAACAAAAGCCAAATAGAATAAACACAGAGACCAACACCCAGACATCTCACATACAAATGTTGAGGAATAAAGACAAAGAGATAAATTTTAAAAGCAACCAGAGAAAAACAACTCATTATACACAAGAAAACTCCGATAACATCAGACTTCTCATTTAAAACAATGGAAAAGAGAAGCTAGTGGGGTGGTGTATTCATGGTGCTAAAAGAAAATAAATACCGTCATCAAGGATCACATATTGAGCAAAATTGTCTTTTAAAAATAAGGATAAAACTGACATTCCTAGAAAAACAAAAAATGATTTTTTTTGTTTGCCATCAGGTCTGCCTCATAAGCAATACTAAAAAACTTTCCAGGTTGAAATAAGTAATTCTAGAAAGTAATTCAAATCCACATGAAAAAACAAAAACCTACAACAAAAGGAATTATGTACGTAATTATCTAAGACAGTTTAATTACATATTTCTTCTCTTCTATTATTTAAAAAAAGGTATAAAACAGTGTAAATACAATTGTACACTGTTTCTTTAACACACATAAATGTAATATATTTGATGATAATAGCAAAAAGGAGGCAGAAGGAGGCAAAGTTTTATTGGAGAAAGGAGATGACAGTGGATAAATCCACAGAAACAAATAAAGAAGAAGTAAATAAAAAGATTATTACAATGAACTTTGTTAGGCAGGAATCTAGACCCAACAGGGCGGCGTTACCCTGCATAGCAGGCCTTTTGTTAAAGACTCCCTTCAGCCTTGTACACACCCGCAGACTTACATGCATCAGAGTTCTGGCTGGGCAACCACACTCCCCCATGACCTGCAACTCACCTTCATTCCACAAGTTCATAAACAGCAGTTTCGGTTGACAGTTTCCAAAGACCCCTTCCTCATGACCCTTACTCAACTCCTAACCTAGTAGTTTCAAGACCCCCCAGGCCCTGTTTGCACAACCAGCCTTCCCTACCTCTCCGGCTATAAAAAGCCCCTATCCTCCTCCCTCAGCGCGACTTCCTCTGCCCACGCCTTTGGACGGAGGAACCTTGCCCGCAAGCCCTAATAAAAGGCTATTCTCACTGCCATTTGCCTTGTGTCTTCGTTCCCGGTTCGGCTCCATCCTCAGTTTACCTTTACAAACTTTATGAACATGAAGTTGCTCCCCTTTCTCCCAGCTTCTTCAAACAACATACAATTATACAAAGTAATAGTTACAACAAGCTATTTTTTGGCATAGCAAATAGACAGATATAATATGTATAATAATAGCAGCACAATAAAGGGGAAGAAGATATTTCCTACCTACCCATCAGCTTAAGATACGATAAATCAGAAGTAGATCTGGTAAGTCAAGATATATGTATTATAAGCTCTCGAGTGAGCAATAAGTAAAAAATGTAATACAAAATCAGTAAAGAAATTTAAACATTATAGCAGAAAATATTCACATAATGTAAAAGAAATCAGTAATGGAAAAATAGGGAACAAAGTAGACAGACATATTGAAACAAAACAAAATTGACATATAGACAAGTATATTAATAATAACATTAATATGAATTAATTAAGTAATCCAATAAAAAGAGACTGTAAGACTACATAAAAATACAAAATCTGACTATATGTTGGTTATAGAGAAACAGGTTGATGATACAAACAGATTGAAAGTAAAAGGATCAAAAAGACTTATCATGCAAAAAAGCAACCATAAGAAAGTAAAGTGACTTAGATACACCATTCTTCATTATGTGCTTACTTCATATTGCATACCTGTATCAAAACATCTCATGTACCCTGCAAATATATACACCTACTATGTACCCACATAAATTATATGTATAATAAAACATAAATTATATATATAATATAAACACATACAAGGAAAAGGAAGAGGCTATACTAATTAATCTCAGACAAAATACACTATAAAATAAATAATATATTAGAAAAAAAGAGATAATTTGTAATGATAAAAGGATCCAACAATCAGGAAAATATGACAATTACAAATGTATTTTCACCTAACAAGAGAGTTCCAAAATATATAAAACAATAACTGCAAAAATAAAGTAAGAAACCATTTATCAATATTAATTGAGACTTCAATATCCTGCTTTCTGTAATGGATAGAACCACTAGGTAGAGGATAAACAAGGAAATAGAAACCTTAAATATTATAAATCCACCAGGCCTAAGAGACATCTATGGAACACTCCTTCTAACAACAGCTGCAGATACACTCTTCTCAAGGGTGAATGAAACATTCAACTCAGTAGCATGTGTTAAGTCACTAAACGAGCCTCAATACCCCATGCTTGCTTACATGCAGTGTATTCTCCAACCATGATGCAATACATTAAAAAATAAAAAACAAAAACAATTTGAGAAATTCATACATAAAAATGAAATAATACACCTCTAAATAACCAATGCATCAAACAAAAAAATAGAAACTTAGAAAATTTCTTTTTTATTAATAGAAGTGAAAATACCAACATACCAAAACTTATGGGATGCAGCTAAAGCAAGATTTAGATGGAAATTTATTACTGTAAGTGCCTCTATATAAAAAAAAAGACCTCATACCAATAGCTTAACTTTCCAAATAAGACACTGAAAAATTAAGAGCAAATGCAACCCCAAATCAGCAGGAATAAATAAATAAATTAATTAATATTAAGTGAAAATAAATAAAATAAAAAATAAGAAAAAAACAGAAAATTAACAAGACCAAAAGTTAGTTGTCTGGAAACATCAACAAATTTAACAAATATCTAGATAGATTGTCTAGGATGAGAAAAGAGAAGACTCAAATTGCTAAAAGCAGAAATGAAAGAGGAGACATCACTACTAATATGACAGAAATAAAAAGAAGTATAAGAAAATACTGTGAACAAGTGTTTACCAAAAAATTAGATATGTAGGGGAAGTGGACAAATTCCCAAGCAGAAACTACCAAACTTTTCTTTATAATAAACAGAAAATCTGAACAAACCTATTACAAGAGATAAGATCAGTGACCACAAATCTCCGAAAAAGGAGAACCCTTTGTTCAAATTGCTTCATTCATGGTTTTTACCAAACATTTAAACTTGGTTAATACCAATTACTCACAAACTCTTTCAAAAGAAAAAAAAAAGAAAGAACAGAGATTTATCAAATCATCTTATGAGGCTAGTATTAACCTGGCACCAAAACCAAAGAAAGCTATCATAAGTAAAGAAAACCACAGCCCAATTTTCCTTATTATTATAGACACAAAACTCCTCAAAGGAAGCCAAATTCAGTAATACAAACATAAATGTACAGTATAATGAAGTAGGATTTACCCTAGGAAAGTAAGGTTAATTTAACACCCAAATGCCAATTAATATGAAACACCCTATCAATATTATAAAGGACATAAGCCACAAAATAATTTTAATAGATTTAGAAAACACATTTGACCAAATTCAACTTTTCGTGATAAAAGCACTCAATAAACTAGAAAATTAAGGAAACTTCCTAAGCATGTTAAAAGAATTATATGAGAAACCTATAACCACCATCCTGCTTAATGATGAGAGACAATGCTTTACTCTAAAGATCAGAAGTAAAAAAGACAATGATGCTTGCTGTCAATTCTATTTAACATTGTACTGGTAGTACAATCAAGGCAATTAAGAAAAATAAATAAAATGTGTTTGCATTTGAATGAAAGAAATAACACTATTTTCAGATGACATGAACCTGGATATAAAAAAATTCTAAGAAATTTACAAAAAATTAGAACCAATTATAAAATTTTGAACTAATAAATTCATTGAGAAATGTTGGAATAGTCAAGGTAAATATCTAAAAATTAAGAAAATTATTTCACTTATGATAACTTCAAAAAAAAATACTTAGAAATAAAATTAAGAGAAGTGAGTGATATGAAAACTAAAATGCATTGTTGAAAAAATTAAAAAGACATAAATAAGTGGAAAGACAAACTATATTTATGAATGGGAAGGCAATATTTTTAAGATGGAGATACACTTCAAGTTGATCTACAGATTCAATGCACTCTTTATTTTATATTTCAAAATAGCTAGAAGAGAATATTTTAAATATTTCCAATGCAAAGTAATGATAAATAACTGAGGTGATGAATATCCAAAATACCCTCATTTGATCATTACATATTGTATGCATGTATCAAAATATTACATGTATCTATAAATGTATACATTATTATGTATTAATTAAAAATACAATAAATAAATGTTAAAAAGAATATAGAAAAACAAAAGCAAAACAAAATAAATCCAGGTTTTTTTTTTTCAGAAATTGACAAGAGATACTATAATTAATAAGGAAATGTAAGGGGCCCAGAATGTAAAAAATGATGTCAAATATGAAAATGTTTGAAAACTCATACATCCTTACTTCAAAACATACTACAAAACTACAGTAATCAAAATAATATGCTAACTTAATGATAGTGAGACAGATTGATGAAACAAAATTCAAAGTACAGAAATTAATAATTATATTTACAGTTAATTGACTTTTTAAAAATTTTGTGAGTACACAGTAAGTGTATTTATTGAGTACATGACATATTTTGATAAAGACATACAATAAGTAATAATCATATCAGGGTAAATGGGGTATGCATCACTTTGAGCATTTATTATTTCTTCTTTTTTTCTTATCCTTCTAATCAATGGGAGGCATTTATCATTTCTTTAATGTTACTAACATTTAAATAATACCTTTTTGGTTATTTAAAAATGTGCAATTATTATTAACTTTAATCATCCTATTGTGCTATAAATTACTAGATCATATTCATTCAATATAATGATATTTTTGTACCCATTAACCATCCCCACTTCCTCTACCCCACTACCCTTCCCATCCTCTGGTAACCATCATTCTACCTTCTACCTCCATATGTTTAATTGTTTTAATTTTTAGCTTCCACATATGAGTGAGAACATGGGAAGTTTGTCTTTCTGTGTCTGGCTTATTTCACTTTACATAATGTCCTCCAGTTCCAGCTATGTTGTTGCAAACGACGGGATCTCATTCTTCTTTCTGGCTGGATAGTACTCCATTTGTGTATGTACTACATCGTTATCCGTTAGTCTGTTGATGAACACTTGGTTGCTTCTGAATCTTGTCTATTGTAAACAGTACTGCAATAAATGTGAGAATATAGATATCTCTTCAATATACAGATGTCCTTTCCTTTGGGCATATACCTCACAGTGGAGTTGCTGGTTCATATGGTAGTTCTATTTTTAGTTTTTTGACGAATATTCACACTGTTCTCCATAGTGGCTATACATTTCTACCAAGAGTGTATGAGGATTTCCCTTTGTCCATATCCTTGTCAGCATTCATTATTGCTGGTCTTTTGGATAAAAGCCATTTTAATTGGGGTAAGATGATATCTCCTTGTAGTTTTGATTTGCATTTCTCTAATAATCAATGATGGTGAGCAGTTTTTAATATACCCACACTTTTTAATATACCCATTTGCCATTTGTATGTCTTCTTTTAAGAAATGTCTATTCAGATCTTTGGCTTATTTATTGACCAGTTTATTTGATTTTTTTTCTATTGAGTTGTTTGAGCTCCTTATATATCCTGTCAGTTACTTGCTTGTCAGATGGAGAGTTTGCAAATATTTTCTCCCATTCTTTGGGTTGTCTCATCACTTCATTGATTGTTTCCTTTGCTATGCAGAAACTTTTTAATTTGATGTGATCCCATTTATCCATTTTCACTTCAGTTACCTGTGTTTTTAGGGTATTACTCAAGAAAGCTTTGCCCAGATTGATTTCCTAGAGAGTTTCCCCAATGTTTTCTTGTAGTATTTCATACTTTCAGGTTGTAGACTTAAGTCTTTAATCTACTTTGATTTGATTTTTTATGGTGAGAGATAGGGGTGTAGTTTCATTCTTCTGCATATAGATATCCAGTTTTCCCAGAAAAATTGATGAAAGAGACTTGTCCTTTCCCCAATGTATATTCTTGGCAACTTTGTCAAAAATGAGTTCACTGTAGATGTGTGGATTTATTTCTGTGTTTTCTATTCTGCTCCATTGGTCTATGTGTCTGTTTTTGTGCCAGTATCATGCTGCTTTGGTTACTATAGCTCTGTAATATTATTTGAAGTTAGGTAATGTGATTTTCTTTATTCTTGTGATGGCTTTGACTATTCTGGATCTTTTGCAGTTCCATATTAATGTTAGGATGATTTTTTCTATTTCAATGAAAAATATCATTGGTATTTTGATAGGGATTGCATTAAATCTGTAGATTGCTTTGGGTGATATGAACATTTTAACAATATTGATTTTTCTAATCCTTGAACTTGATATATTCTTTCATATTTTGTGTCCTCTTCAATTTCTTTCATCAATGATTTATAGTTTCCACTGTAGCAATCTTTCACTTATTTGGTGAAGTTTAGCTGTAGCTATCATAAATAGAATTACATTGTCGATACCTTTTTCAAATTGTTCATTGTTCAAATATATAAATGTGGCTGATTTTTCTATGTTGATTTTGTATCCTGCAAATTTACTGAATTTGCTTATTAGTTCTAACAGTTTTCTTGTGGAATCCTTAGGTTCCTTCAAATATAAGATGATATCATCTACAAACAAGAATAATTTGACTTATTTCTTTCCAATCTGGATTCCCTTTATTTCTTTGTCTTCTCTAATTGCTCTAGCTAGGACTTCCAGTACTGTGTTGAATAACCGTGGTGAAAGTGGGCATCCTTGTCATGTTCCAGATCCTAGAAAAAAGGCTTTTCATTTTTCCCCTTTCAGTATGATACTAGCTGTAGGTCTGTCATATATGGCTTTTATTGTATTAAGGTTTGTTCCTTCTACACCATTTTAAAGAGTTTTATCATGAAGGGATGTTGAATTTTATCAAATGCTTTTTTGGCATCAATTGAGGTAATATGGATTTTATTCATTCTGGTGACATGATGTATCACATTGATTGATTTGCATATGCTGAAACATCTTTACATCCTTGGGATAAATTACAGTTGGTGATAATGAATGATCTTTTTAATGTGTGATTGAAATTTGTTTGCTAGTATTTTGTTGAGGATTTTTGCATCAATGTTTATCAGGGATTTTAGACTGTACTTATCTTTTTTAATGTGTCTTTATCTGGTTTTGTTATCAGCATTGTACTGACCTAAAGGAATTAGTTTGGAAATAGTCTCTCCTCATCTGTGTTTTGGAATAGTTTGAGTAGAATTAGTATTAAGTTCTTCTTTAAATGTTATGTAAAATTCAGCAGTGAAGCCACCAGGTCCTGGACTTTGTTTGCCTGGAGACTTCTAATTATGGCTTCAATTGCTATTGATCTATTCAGGTTCTGTATTTCTTCATGGTTCAATCTTGGTAGGTTGGATGTGTCAAGGAATTTAACAAATTATTCCAGGCTTTCAAATTCATTGGCATATAGTTGCTCCTAGTAGTCTCTAATAATCTCTGGAATTTCTGTAGTATCAGTTACAATATCTCCTTTTTCACCTTTGATTTTATTTGTTAGAATTCTCTTGTTTTATCCTCGCATGCTGTATTAGTCAGGGTTCTCTAGAGGAACAAAACTAATAGTAAATAGGCATATATAAATGGGAATTTATTAAGGAGTATTGACTCACACAATCACAAGGTAAAGTTGCACAATATGCCATCTGCAAGCTGAGGAGCAACGAAGCCAGTCTAAGTCCCAGCATCACAAAAGTAGGAAAGCTGACAGTGCAGCCTTCAGTCTGTGGTCAAAGGCCCAGGAGTCCCATAGCTAAAGAAACTGGAGTCTGATGTTCAGTGACAGGAAGCATCCAGCACAGGAGAAAGATGCAGGCAGAAGACTAAGCCAGTTTAGTCCTTCCACATTCCTCTGCCTGCTTTTATCCTAGCTACACTGGCAGCTGATTAGATAGTGCCCACCCATGTTGAGTGTGTGTCTGCCTCTTCCAGTCCACTGACTCAGATGTTAGTCTCCTTTGGCAACACCCTCACAGACACACCCAAGACCAGTACTTTACGTTCTTCAATCCCATCAAGTTGACACCCAATATTAACCATCACATCTGGCAAATGGTTTGTTGATTTTCTTTAAATTTTCAAAAAAACCAAGGTTTTGTTTTATTTATCTTTTTATTGTTTTCCTTGTTTCAATTTTATTTATTTCTGTTTTCATCTTTATTATTTTTCTTCTAATACTTTTGTATGTGGTTTTCTATTGCTTTTTAAATTCTTTAAGATGCATCATTAGGTTGTTTATTTGAAGCTTTTCTACTTTTCTTATGTAGTCACTTATTGCTATAAACTTGCCTCTTAGTACTGCTTTTACTGTATCTCATAGATTCTGGTGTGTTGGGTTTTCATTTTCATTTATTTCAAGAAATTTTTAAAATTTCTTCTTTTTTTTATTCATCCACTGACCATCCAGCAGCATATTGTTTAGTTTACATGTGTTTGTATAGTCTCTAAAATTCCTGTTATTATTGCTTTTTATTTTTAATCCATATAGTCAGAGAAGACATTTTACAAAGCTGGAGGCATCACACTACCTGACTCCAAACTACACTACAAGGCTACAGTAACCAAAACAGCATGGTACTGGTACCAAAGCTGAGATATAGACCAATGGAACAGAACAGAGCCCTCAGAAATAATACCACACATCTACAACCATCTGATCTTTGATAAACCTGACAAAAACAAGAAATGGGAAAGGGTTCCCTATTTAATAAATGCTACTGGGAAAACTGGCTAGCCATATGTAGAAAGCTGAAACTGGATCCCTTCCTTACACCTTATACAAAAATTAATTCAAGATGCATTAAAGACTTAAATTTTAGACCTAAAAAATATTTATAAACTTTTTAAGACTGATGCTGTGACCAAATATATAGTCTATCCTTGAGAATGATCCATGTGTGAGAAGAATAGAAATCTATTAGGACCATTTGGTCTATAGTGCAGATATGTCAAATGTTTGTTTGTTGACTTTCTGTCTGGGTGATCTGTCCAGTGGTGAAGTGAAGTGTTTAAGTCTCCAGCTATTATTGTATTAGGATCTATTTTTCTGTTTAGCTCTAATAATATTTGTTTTATATATCTGGGTCCTCAAACATTGGGTAAATATATATTTGTTATATCCTTGCTGAATTTTTACAGGTTTTAATTTGAAATCTATTTTTTCTATATGAGTATATGAACTCTTGCTTGTTTTTTTGGTTTTGATTTGCATGGAATAACTTTTTCCATCATTTTTATTTTCAGTATATGTGTGTCTTTATAGGTGAAGTGTGTTTCATGTAGGCAACAGATCATTGGGTTTTGTTTTTCTATCCATTCAGCCACTCTTTGTCTTTTGATTACAGTTTAGTTCATTTAAATTTGATTTTATTATTAATTAGTAGGAACTTATTCCTGCCATTTTCTTATTTGTTTTCTGGTCCTCTCTTTCTTCCCTTCTTTCTTCCTGTCTCCGTTTTTGTGAAGGTAATTTGTTTTTCCTGTTGGTATGTTTAAATTTCTTGCTGTTTGTATTTTACGTCTGTTGTAGGTTTTCTGATTTGAGGTTACCATGAGGCTTGTAGATGTATTATATGTAATGATTTCAATTCATGACCACTTACCACTGATTGTAAAAGGAAACACAAACTAACAAATAAGCAAAGAGAAAACCAATAATAATTCTGAATTTTAACTTCACCTCCCCCTGCTTTTTAAACATCTTGTTGTTAATAGTCGTATCTTATTATACTGTCTTAAAAAGTTGTTTTAGTTATTATTTTTGATAAATTCATCTTTTAGTCTTTCTCCTCAAAATACAAGTAGTTTAAAAACCACAATTACAATGTTATAATATTCTGTGCTTGTCTATGTACTTACTATTACAAGTGAGTTTTGTACTTTCAGGTGATTTCTTATTGCCTATTAGTGTCTTTTTCTTCCAGATTGAAAAACTTTCTTTAATATTTTTGTAGAACAGTTCTGGTATTGATAATATCCCTTAGCTTCTATAAGTCTGAGAAAGTCTTCATTTCTCCTTTATGTTTGAAGGATATTTTCACTGGATACACTAACCTAAGATAAAAATGTTTTTTCTTCAGCACTTTAAGTATATTATTACACTCTCTCCTGGCCCATAAGGTTTTTGCTGAGAAGTATGTTGCCAGGCATATTTAAGTTCTTTTGCATATTACTTGTTTTTTTCTCTTACTGATTTTAGGCTCTTTCTTTTTCCTTTGACTTTTGGGAGTTTGATTATTAAATATCTTGTAGTAGCGCTATTTGGGTTAAATCTGCTTGGTATTCTATAACCTTCATATATTTGAATATTCATGTCCTTCTCTAGATTTGGAAAATCCCATGTTATTTTCCCTTTGATTAAAGTTTCTACCCCAATATATCTTTCTAAGTCCTTTTTAAGGCCAACAACTCTTAGATTTGCCCAATTTGAGGTTATTTTCTACAGGTTGTAGGCATGCTTTATTCCTTTTTTTTCTTTTATCTCTTCTGTGTATTTTCAAACAGTCTGCCTTCAAGCTCACTAATTGTTTAGTTTGCTTCATCAATACACTGTTGAGAGACTGTGATGCGTACTTCAGTGTATCAATCAAATTTTTTAGCTCTAGAATTTCTGCTACATTTTAAAAAATTATTTCAATCTCTGTTAAATTTATCTAATAGAATTCTGAATTCCTTCTCCCTGTTACCTTGAATATTATTGATCTTCCTGAAAGCATGTCTTTTGAGTTATCTGTTTGAAAGGTCACCTATCTGTTATTCTGGGATTTATCGCTATTGCCTTAATTTGTTTATTTGGTGAGGTCATATTTTCCTGATGGTCTTGATGTTTGTGGATGCTCATTAAGTCTGGGTACCCAAGAGTAAGGTATTAATTGTAGTCTTCACAGTCTGGGATTTGCACTCATCTTTCTTGAAAAACTTTACATGTATTCACAGAAAATTGAGTGTTGTGATCTAAGTCCTTAGTCACCATAGCTGTATGTGCATTAGAGGGCACCCCAAACCCAGTAAAACTATGACTCTTGAAGACTTGTAGGTGTTCCACCTTGGTGGTCTTGGGTAAGATTTGAGAGAATTCCCTAGGCTACCAGAAAGAGACTCTTGTTCTCTTCCCTTACTTTACCCCAAACAAATGGAATATATCTCTTCATGCTGAGTTTCCTGGAGCTAGGAAAGGATTGACACAAGCCCACCTGCAGCCACCACAACTGGGACTTTGCTGGGTCAGACTAGAAGCCAATAGAGCAGTGAGTCTTGGCCAAGATCTGTGGCAACCACTGCCTGATTACTACCAATTTCACTCAAGGTCCAAGGGCTCTTCAGTCAGAAGGTGATGAATCCAGCCAGACTGGTGTCCTTCCATTCAGGTGGTGCACTCTCCCACAGCCCAAGGCAGGTCTAGAAATGTCCTGCAGGAGCCAGAGTCTGGAGTCAGAAACCTTAGGAATCTACTTGGTGCTCTATTCTGCTGTGACTGAACTGGCACTCAAGCCATGAGACAGTGACCTTTACACTCTTCTTTCTTCCTTCCTCAAGCAAGAGGAGTATTTCCCCATGGCCTCCCCAGCCACAGACCTATATCAAGTGCTACCTGGCTACCACCAATGACAACTCAAAGCCCAAGATTTCTTCAGTCCACTTGTGGTTAACACTGCCAGGCCTCGGACTCTTCCTTTAGGGCAGTGATCTCCCCTCTGGCCTTGGACAAGTCCAGAAATGCCATCCAGGAGCCAAGTCCTGGAACTGGGGACTCTAAGAGCTCATATATTACTCTACCCCACTGTTACTGAACTGGTGCACAGGCTGCAAGAGGAAGTCCCCTTTACTTTTCCCTCTTCTTTTCTCAACAAGAGGAGTCTTCTCCCATGACTACAACAGCTGGGAATGTGTTGAGTTACACCTGCAGCCATCACAGCACTGGGTCTCACCCAAGACCCACAGTAAGTATTGCCTGGCTATCACTGGTGTTGATTCAAGGCTCAAGCTCTCTTTAATCAGCAGGTGATGAATCTTTCCAGAATTGGGTGGTGCCCTTCAAGGCACCATGTTCTCTTCAGATTCGTGGTGTGTTTAGAAATGTCATCAAGGAACTACGGCCTGGAATAGGAGCTTCAGGACTCTGCCTCATGCTGTATTCTACTGTGGCTGAGCTGGTGTCCAAATTGCAAGACAAAGTTATTTTTACACTATACTTTCCTCTCCTTAAGCAGAAAGAAAGAGTCTCTTCTGGAACTATGAGCTCCACTGCCTGGGGTTGGGGGCAGGTGACACAAGCACTCTCTTGGCTGTCCCAGGTTGTATATCTCACTAATTTTTATGCACCCCAATTTCACTGCTCCTGAGCCCAGTAGAACACAAAGACTTTCCCCAAAATTGCAGTCTTTGTGCCCTAGACTGCCTTTTGCATTTATTTAGAACTCCAGGGAACTTTAGCTCATAGTGGTGGAGCTAGCTGGAACTCAAGTTCTAAACACTGAGATGGATAATTCCCCTGTAGCAAGGGCTTGGGTAAATGGTCCTTTTAGAGGGCTGACTAAATGCTGCCCTGTGTTGCTTTCCACTGTGACAGGCAGCACTGATTTCCAAGTCATGGTCCCACAATAACTGCTCTCTCCCTCCCCAAAGCAAACAGATTCTATCTCTGTGCCACACAGCCACTGCTGGAGTATGGGAGAAGGGTGATGTTGGCAATTCAAGACTGTCTTTCTTGCCCTCTTTGGTGCCTTTCCTTGCTTTGCTGTTAAAACCAGGTACTGTGATCACTCACCTGATTTTTGATCTTTATGAAGGTGGTTTCTTGTGTGAATAGTTGTTCAATTTGGTGTTCTTGTGGGAACAATTGCTGCAGAATTCTATTTAGCCATCTTGCTCCACCTCTGTCTATTAAATGATTTTTAATAAGGTGTTAAGTCAACCTAATGGGTAAAGAATAGTCTTTTTAACAAATGATTCTGGTACAACTAAATATCTTTATCAAACAGAAAGAATTTGGAGCCTCTACCTCTTACCATACATATAAATTAACTCAAAATGTATAAATAACCTGCATGTAAAAACTCAAACTGTGATAATATTAGAAGAAAACATAAGCATATATCTTCTTGACCTTATATTAATAAATGGTTTCTCATATGTGACACCAAAAGCTTAAGGAAACAAAATAAAAAACAAATAAACTGAACTTCATCAAAATAAAAAAAATTTTGTGCTTCAGAGTATACCATCAATAAGTTAAACAGACTGTTCACTGATTGAGAGAAAATATTTGCAAATTATATATCTGATAAAGGACTTTTACCCAGAATATGTGTGTGTGTGTGTGGGTGTGTGTATTTGTGTGTGTGCATGCATGTGTGTGTGTGTTTAAAGCTCTTAAAACTCCACATTAGGAAGATGAAATTCCCAATTAAAAAATGAACAAGGGATCTAAACAGACCTTTCTCCAAAAACGATATAGAAATAGTAAGTACATGACAGTATGTTCAACATTATTATTTATTAGAGAAACAAAAATCAAAATCTCAATGAGATACCACTTCACATGTCCTAGGAGGGCAATAATGAAAATGTCAAATGATAGCAAGTTTTGTCAAAAATGCAAAGAAATTGGAGCCTCGTATGCTGCTGGTGCGAATGTAAAATAGTGCAGCCATTTTGGAAAACAGTCTGGCAGTTTCTCCAAAATATCCAGTTACCATATGGCCAAGCAATTCTATGCCTAATTATATACTCAAAGGAAATTAAGACTTATGTTCACATAAAAACTTTTGTACAAAAATGTTCATAAAAACATTATTCATAATAACCAAAAATAAAAACAACCCAAATTTACATCAACTGATGAATGAATAAGGAAATGAGATATGGCCATACAATGAACTATTACAGAGCAATAAAAAAAAAAGTACCAATGCATGTTACAACATGAGTAAACCTTGAAAATATGTGAAGAAGGCCATCACAAAAGACTACATACTGTATAATTCCCTGTGTAGAAAATATCCAGAAAAGGCAAATCTATAGAGGCATAAAATAGAGTAAGTGATTAGCAGGGCTGCAGGAGGTAGAGGAAAATGAAGAGTGATTGCTAGTGGGTACCAGATTTCTTTCTGTGGTGCTGAAAATGTCTCAAAGTTGATTGTGGAGGTGGTTGCACAACTCTAAATATGCTAAAAATTAGAAAGTTCTACACTTTAGGTGGGTGAATTGTATGAATTATATTTTAAATCTGTTTCTAAAAAAATAAAATTTTAGAACTGAAAACATGATAACCAAAATTAAGAATATACATTTAGGAGTATATTAGCCATGACTGGATAAATAATTACTGAATTAAAAGGTCACAGTCATTGAAAGCATACATCATAAGTTCAATGAACACTAAAAATCTTAAGCAGCAGTAATTAAATGAAATCAACACCTAGCATAACATATAAAACCATTGCAAAACCAAAGATAAAGAAAACAAAAATTGCAAGACCTCCAGGAATGGAGGAAGGAGAAGAAGATTACTTCCAAAAGGTCAGTAATAAGATGGACATCGGACTTCTCAATAGAAACAATGGATGCAGATGACTATGGAATGCTATCTTCAAGGAGCTAAAAGAAAATAACTACCAACCTCAAATTCTGTACTTAATAAAATCTACCTCAAATAATAAAACTAAAACTGTCCTTTTGTTGATTTCACAGTTTAGAATAATAAATGTTTGAATACAATAGAGTAAGTTGAAGTGAATTTAACTATAGGAGTTCTAAGAATGGAATAGTAAATTATGTATGGAAGTATAAATGACAGCCCCACAATAATAGTGGCATGTAAGTAGAATATAACAAAGGCAGGTATATTTTAAAAGGCCCCAAAATAATCAGAAATATTTGCGTGGGTGTGTGTGTATATTTGTGTTTGTGTGAGAGATAACAGAGCATGCCTGTGCATACATTGGTATATGAAATTGACTGAGGGAGAAGGGAAGACCATTTCCAATGAGTGGAAGTATAAAACAACTTTATATGTTTAGAGAAATATACATCGATGAATGAAAATAACATCAAATGTAGGAGTTGGAAAAGATGAAAATTAAAATAGTAAGCAAGGTCAAATTCTAAAGGACATCTTATAATCATTCACAGGGTGTGTGTGTGTGTGTGTGTGTGTTGGTAGATATTAGTAACAACTGGGACTTATTTTCAAAATACGTTTGTGTTCTCTGCCAACATCCTCAAAAAAAAATGCTGATAATTTGTGGGTATATACACTTTGAAAAATCTCCTCAAGTAACTCTGATAATATTACTGTTGAAATGATAACTATGGATAATTAATAGAGGTTGGCATATATAATTTATATTTCAGTTAACACTGAGTATTTACCATGTGTCAGTAAAATAGATGCTGTCACGTGTTTTGTTCAAATCTCTCATTAGCCAGATGCTACAAGGATTTGTTGATAATGACTCATATTTCCTTTCTTCTCTGGAGAATTGCTCTCTGCTGATCAAAGCTTCACCACCAGTGAGGATCCCCACGTAATGACTGACAGATATAGTGATACAGTTGTCCCATTTTTTCTCAGAGAGGAATAATTCTGTAATATGACTTATGCTCCAGGATACCTGGTGAAGCAAGGAAGGATCAGATGTTATTTGATGTTACTTAAGAGCTCATTCTTACTTTTTTTAAATTTGTCACTTCTTTGCAGGTTTTCCTGAAAAGTATTTCTTCAATTCATGTGCACATAAGTCCTTGTCACATCTCTTCTTCTAGAGAATCCAGCCTTAGATATTTGGTACCAGAAGTAATCCTAAAAAGTAGACTCTAAAAATGGAATTCTGGAGTTGGAACACCCAGTAGTTCCAGTTATAATTCCATTACTGGTGGAAAGTGGAGCTGTATGAATGCAATTCTAAAGGATTTCAACTGTGGTAAACTTGGGTGAGATAAAGCAGGAGATATACTGACTTGTGTAATCTTTGTGGTGGTAATAGGTATGTGAGTGATTAGAAATCCTTTGAAATTGAGTTGCTTTGGGTGAGTATACTTGATGATTTGAAGAAATAAAATAATGGGCTTAGGATTATTAATCACAAAGGTAAAGTAAAATGTCACTCAGACAATGTACTTGGCATAATTTAAAGTGACATTTATCTACTATAACTGGAAAGTAGAAAGAATAAAATTTGACTTCAGGATCTTTTTTGTAAGATTGGAATAAAAGGTAGAATTCTCAGCCTCAGCATGTCTACAATGACAAATTTATGCTTCTAATATAAAATGAGTTGGACCCTGGTAAACAGTACTAAAGAACCGTGAAGTGAACCAAAGCTATCCAGAACTCTTGGAGCCTGAAGAACTGGCCTATTCTCCCTTGTTGGAAGATGGACATCCTCTTTTTTTGAAGACTATGTAGAAGCACCACAGGGTCGGGTGCCTTAAGAAATGATGAGTTCTCTCCTCAGTATCTTCCCTTGACTCTCTATAGTCACCAGATCCATAACAAAGGTGATTAGCATGATTAAAATATAGAATTGCTAGACCTAGTAAATAAAGATAAGGGGTGTATGATAAGGAGTTGTAGTAGTTGGATAACATATAGTGTGAAATGTGAGAGAATTATTTCTGGTTGTGGATGCTGAGATTCAGGAATATTGGCCCTAGAGTTGAATAAGAAAAACATTGTTGATATGGGGATCATCTTTTTTGGCCACTTCTAGAAGAGTTGGTTCCAATATAAATTTTGAGATGATTTGTGGGAAACATGATTTTAAATAAAATAGAAGTGCCAAAAATGTCATGTAAGACTATGAGAAAGGATCAAAACACTCAGAGAAGTGGACATGGTCCAATGGGTCTACTGAAGAAACCAAATGAAGCTCTCGAATGAGTGTGTTTTCAGAGGTACAGAGGCCAACAGAGCCCATAGTATATTTGGGGGCTACTAAGGAGTATGCTGTTGAGGAGATGGTCAGCATTTTTGAGAAACTTCATAATGCACATTCTCTATGGGTTAAACAAAAAAGATGATATTATAGGACTTGCCTTCCTCATAGCAATAGGGCATGATAGGATTATAGAATAGCAAGGAGGCACTTAACCATCAGAAGCAAGATGGATATAACAGCTGTAATGAGCAGCAAGGTTTGAATGGTTGCTAGGCATCTTGACTTGCAGGGAGATAATATTACTAAGAGTTCCTAGGCAAGATATTCCAGCAGCTAACACGGTTGTCACGATCACTTACACGCTTTCTGGATCTAGCAAGTTGTCAGACATATAACCTATCACTTGAAGGAGAAATTATATCCCCTTAAGAAAAAAAAATTTTCTCTTAAGTAAAACAATACTAAAAAAATGTATACAGTAATGATTTCATCAATGAATCCTCACAGGGATCTACAGCCATCAACTGGGGAATATTAAATTATCAGATGTTTTAAGGACTATTGAAGATAGAGCCTGAGTTGATGCTGATAACCGGAGACTCAAATATTATAATGGTCCCTGTTAGAGGAGGGACATATTGGGGTCAGATAATAAATGATTTAACATCCAGGTTCATCTTGCACTGGACCCTTTAAGTCCTCAGACCCATCAAATGCTGATATCCCTAGTTTTCAAATGTAAAATGGTAATGAACACATTAAGCAGTAGGAAAATCCCTTACCTCTGTTCCTTTCTATGTGTGCTAAAAGCTGTGTTAGAAAGACCAAGTGGAATCTCTTGATATTGTTCCCTTTTGTAAAAGATACATTAAAAATGATATTGTGTTTCAGGGAAAATCATGAAATTAGTACCACCTTCAAAGACGTAAATGATGCTAGAGTAATGACATTCATTATGTATCATTTAATTTAGCCATCTAGCCCATGAAAATCCTAGTTAGATTATAGATGACTTATAGAATACTATACATTTAAGTAAGTTGTAGCCCTGATAATAGTTGTGCTGGATGTAACATATTTCCTTGAGCAGATTTGGCACAGCCTTCAGAAACATTATATGAAGCTTTTAATCTTATATATGTTCTTTTCTGTATCCATTAGGAGAAAGATCAAAGCTGTTTGCATTTACATAGGCTATACAAGAATGTGTATCCACGGTGTTGCTCTAGGCTTTTGTTAATTTTATTTCTGTCTATCACAACAGAAAAAAAATTGAAAAAGTAGTCATCTCCATTAGCTTCTATGTTTGGATCTTAGAGTCTAATTTTAGTCCTAGTTACAAAGTTGCTGTCATAGCTACACCCCCAACAATGCCCCCAAACCAATGGAATTTCTATTGATGCCTCTACCTCATTTTTACATAAACAACAGACACACAGATATATATGCACATCCGCACTACACACATATACTCCCACACCACACACCCTGCCATATATTTATTTATATTTTACAGTATTTCACGTTTTTAAGCAATTCCATGTATTTTCCTCCTTGTGGACTACTTTGATGATTAGATACTTTCATTCATTGTGTATATTTAGAGAATAAGGCTTAGTAAAGTAAACTTGTTAAGTAAACTTAGTAAAGTAAACTTAGTAAGTAAACTACATAAATATGAAACAATTACTTTGGCATAACTACATTCATGTCAAAATCTAAGCTCTTTGTATTATGTTAACCTAGACCCCAAGGGACCTTCAGACTTCAAGACTGAATCTTGTCTTGAAGGTTCCAGATATAGAACTATGTCTGGGTAACTTTAGGCCTGTATATAGCCATAATATAAGAGCAAGATACAGATTGGAAAAATAAAATAAGGGGAAAAATTCATACTGATTCATATATCTGCAATATGAAAAAGGAAGGCTATATTATTATAAAACACAAAATAACAACAACAACAAAATGCAAAACAGAGTGATTGTATAGTCTGGGCATGAATTACACAGAAGTAGAATAAAGGAGTAGCTTTGTTTGAAGAATTGGAAGCTGTAATAGCATGAAAGGATATCTATTTGAAGTATTCTAAAATGTAGTTCATTAATTTTTCTTCTCAGACCACATTTGTTCTTAATTTACATCAAGCCAAACAAATAAGTTAGGTGCTCTAAGTGAGCAGTCTCCACGTTTTTTGGCACCAGGGACTGGTTTTGTGGAAGACAATTTTTCCATGGACTGGGTGGGGTGAGAGGGTGGCTATGGTAGTGGACGGTTTTGTGGTGAAACTCTTCCACCTCAGATTATCAGGCATTAGAGTGTAATAAGGAGCATGGAACCTAGATCCCTCGCATGGCAGTTTACAATATGGTTCACGCTCTTATAAGAATCTCATGCATTCACCGGTTAGACAGGAGGTGGAATTTAGGTGGTTGGCTCTCTCACCTGCTGCACACCTCCCTCTTGTGGCCCAATTCTTAACAGGGTGCTCAGTACCCACCTACAGCCTGGGAGTTCCGGGACCCCCAGCTCCAAGAACAAGATCAATTTCCATGTGTAATTCCTGACTCCACTCCCTTCTTCCAGTCAATGAAGTTGTTACTAACACCTTTAAAAGTGTACTTCTCTAACCAAGAGATTTTGAATTGTACAGTTTTGAACCGCAATGATGGGCATTCTCAGGCAATATTGCATTTTAATGTTCAGGAGAAACAGTGAATGAGAATATTAAATCTTCCTTACTCATATTGATCTTCCACTTTGTTTGTGGTGACATTTGATTTTCCTGAACTCTTCAGTTCAGTTGTTTCCTATCAATATGCCTCTGTTTTTTTTTTTAATAATTAGAGTAGGATATTAATTCTTCCAACTCATGAATATAGGCTATCTTTCCATTTATTTGTATCATCTTCAATTTCTTTTATCAATGTTTTACAGTTTTTAGTATCTTTCTCATTCTTTGTTAAGTATTTTATTTTTTGATGCTATTGTAAATGGTGTTGTTTTGTTAGTGTATAGAAATTGATGTTATAAAAGTGTTGGTACTATCCCAAGTAATCTACATATTCAATGCAATCCCCATCAAAATTCCAATGGCATATTTTCATTGAAATAGAAAAAACAATTTTAAAATTTGTATAGAACCACAAAAAATAACTCCAAATAGCCAAAGGAATCTTGAAGAAAAAAGGCTGGAGATATCACACTACATGATTTCAAAATTTGCAAAGCTATAGTAATCAAAATAGCATGGTGCTTGAATAAAAATAGACATATTAAACAATGTATTAGGATAGAAATCCCAGAAATGAACCCACATATTTATGGTCAATTAATTTTGTATTATTCTTTTGTTTCATTCTTTCTCTTTTACTGTCTGCCTTTGTATTTATTTATTTATTTATTTAATTTCCTTTATGTTATTTTGAAGAATCACAACCAGCTTTAAAATTTTTTTACACAATAATATTCACATTATAATATTAAGGCAAAACACATTTATATCATTGTTCTTTAGGGAGCAGTATTTCTATTTATTTATTTATTTATTTATTTATTTATTTATTTATTATTATACTTTAAGTTCTAGGGTACATGTGCATAACGTGCAGGTTTGTTACATATGTATACTTGTGCCATGTTGGTGTGCTGCACCCATCAACTCGTCAGCACCCATCAATTCATCATTTATATCATGTACAACTCCCAATGCAATCCCTCCCCTCTCCCCCCTCCCCATGATAGGCCCCAGTGTGTGATGTTCCCCTTCCCGAGTCCAAGTGATCTCATTGTTCAGTTCCCACCTATGAGTGAGAATATGTGGTGTTTGGTTTTCTGTTCTTGTGATAGTTTGCTAAGAATGATGGTTTCCAGCTACATCCATGTCCCTACAAAGGACACAAACTCATCCTTTTTTTATGGCTGCATAGTATTCCATGATGTATATGTGCCACATTTTCTTAATCCAGTCTGTCACAGATGGACATTTGGATTGATTCCAAGTCTTTGCTATTGTGAATAGTGCCGCAATAAACATACATGTGCATGTGTCTTTATAGCAGCATGATTTATAATCCTTTGGGTATATACCCAGTAGTGGGATGGCTGGGTCATATGGTACATCTAGTTCTAGATCCTTGAGGAATTGCCATACTGTTTTCCATAATGGTTGAACTAGTTTACAATCCCACCAACATTGTAAAAGTGTTCCTATTTCTCCACATCCTCTCCAGTACCTGTTGTTTCCTGACTTTTTAATGATTGCCATTCTAACTGGTGTGAGATGGTATCTCATTGTGGTTTTGATTTGCATTTCTCTGATGGCCAGCGATGATGAGCATTTTTTCATGTGTCTGTTGGCTGTATGAATGTCTTCTTTTGAGAAATGTCTGTTCATATCCTTTGCCCACTTTTTGATGGGGTTGTTTGTTTTTTTCTTGTATATTTGTTTGAGTTCTTTGTAGATTCTGGATATTAGCCCTTTCTCAGATGAGTAGATTGCAAAAATTTTCTCCCATTCTGTAGGTTGTCTGTTCAGTCTGATAGTAGTTTCTTTTGCTGTGCAGAAGCTCTTTAGTTTAATTAGATCCCATTTGTCAATTTTGGCTTTTGCTGCCGTTGCTTTTGGTGTTTTAGACATGAAGTCCTTGCCCATGCCTATGTCCTGAATGGTACTACTTAGGTTTTCTTCTAGGGTTTTTATGGTATTAGGTCTAACATTTAAGTCTCTAATCCATCTTGAATTAATCTTCGTATAAGGAGTAAGGAAAGGATCCAGTTTCAGCTTTCTACTTATAGCTAGCGAATTTTCCCAGCACCATTTATTAAATAGGGAATCCTTTCCCCATTTCTTGTTTTTGTCAGGTTTGTCAAAGATCAGATGGCTGTAGATGTGTGGCATTATTTCTGAGGACTCTGTTCTGTTCCATTGGTCTATATCTCAGCTTTGGTACCAGTACCATGCTGTTTTGGTTACTGTAGCCTTGTAGTATAGTTTGAAGTCAGGTAGCATGACGCCTCCAGCTTTGTCCTTTTGACTTAGGATTGTCCTGGCAATGTGGGCTCTTTTTTGGTTCCATATGAACTTTAAAGCAGTTTTTTCCAATTCTGTGAAGAAACTCATTGGTAGCTTGATGGGGATGGCATTGAATCTATAAATAACCTTGGGCAGTATGGCCATTTTCATGATATTGAGTCTTCCTATCCATGAGCATGGTATGTTCTTCCATTTGTTTGTGTCCTCTTTTATTTCACTGGGCAGTGGTTTGTAATTCTCCTTGAAGAGGTCCTTTACATCCCTTGTAAGTTGGATTCCTAGGTATTTTATTCTCTTTGAAGCAATTGTGAATGGAAGTTCATTCCTGATTTGGCTCTCTGTTTGTCTGTTACTGGTGTATAAGAATGCTTGTGACTTTTGCACATTAATTTTGTATCCTGAGACTTTGCTGAAGTTGCTTATCAGCTTAAGGAGATTTTGGGCTGAGACAATGGGGTTTTCTAAATATATAATCATGTCTTCTGCAAACAAGGACAATTTGACTTCTTCTTTTCCTAACTGAATGCCCTTGATTTCTTTCTCTTGCCTGGTTGCCCTAACCAGAACTTCCAACACTATGTTGAATAGGAGTGGTGAGAGAGAGCATCCCTGTCTTGTGCCAGTTTTCAAAGGGAATTTTTCCAGTTTTTGCCCATTCAGTATGATATTAGCTGTGGGTTTGTCATAAATAGCTCTTATTATTTTGAGGTACGTTCCATCAATACGAAATTTATTGAGCGTTTTTAGCATGAAGGGCTGTTGAATTTTGTCAAAAGCGTTTTCTGCATCTATTGAGATAATCATGTGGTTCTTGTCTTTGGTTCTGTTGATATGCTGGATTACATTTATTGATTTGCGAATGTTGAACCAGCCTTGCATCCCAGGGATGAAGCCCACTTGATCATGGTGGATAAGCTTTTTGATGTGCTGCAGAATCTGGTTTGCCAGTATTCTATTGAGGATTTTTGCATCGATGTTCATCAGGGATATTGGTCTAAAATTCTCTTTTTTTGTTGTGTCTCTGCCAGGCTTTGGTATCAGGATGATGTTGGCCTCATAAAATGAGTTAGGGAGGATTCCCTCTTTTTCTATTGATTGGAATAGTTTCAGAAGGAATGGTACCAGGTCCTCCTTGTACCTCTGGTAGAATTCAGCTGTGAATCCATCTGGTCCTGGACTTTTTTTGGTTGGTAGGCTATTAATTATTGCCTCAATTTCAGAGCCTGCTATTGGTCTATTCAGGGATTCAACTTCTTCCTGGTTTAGTCTTGGAAGAGTGTAAGTGTCCAGGAAATTATCCATTTCTTCTAGATTTTCTAGTTGATTTGCGTAGAGGTGTTTATAGTATTCTCTGATGGTAGTTTGTATTTCTGTGGGGTCGGTGATGATATCCCCTTTATCATTTTTTATTGCATCTATTTGATTCCTCTCTCTTTTCTTCTTTATTAGTCTTGCTAGTGGTCTGTCAATTTTGTTGATCTTTTCAAAAAACCAACTCCTGGATTTATTGATTTTTTGGAGGGTTTTTTGTGTCTCTATCTCCTTCAGTTCTGCTCTGATCTTAGTTATTTCTTGCCTTCTGCTAGCTTTTGAATGTGTTTGCTCTTGCCACTCTTGTTCTTTTAATTGTGATGTTAGAGTGTCAATTTTAGATCTTTCCTGCTTTCTCTTGTGGGCATTTAGTGCTATAAATTTCCCTCTACACACTGCTTTAAATGTGTCCCAGAGATTCTGGTATGTTGTATCTTTGTTCTCATTGGTTTCAAAGAACATCTTTATTTCTGCCTTCATTTCGTTATGTACCCAGTCATCATTCAGGAGCAGGTTGTTCAGTTTTCATGTAGTTGAGTGGTTTTGATTGAGTTTCTTAGTCCTGAGTTCTAGTTTATTGCACTGTGGTCTGAGAGACAGTTTGTTATAATTTCTGTTCTTTTACATTTGCTGAGGAGTGCTTTACTTCCAATTATATGGTCAATTTTGGAATAAGTGCGATGTGGTGCTGAGAAGAATGTATATTCTGTTGATTTGGGGTGGAGAGTTCTATAGATGTCTATTAGGTCCGCTTGGTGCAGAGATGAGTTCAATTCCTGGATATCCTTGTTAACTTTCTGTCTCATTGATCTGTCTAATGTTGACAGTGGAGTGTTGAAGTCTCCCATTATTATTGTATGGGAGTCTAAGTCTCTTTGTAAGTCTCTAAGGACTTGCTTTATGAATCTGGGTGCTCCTGTATTGGGTGCATATATATTTAGGATAGTTAGCTCTTCCTGTTGAATTGATCCCTTTACCATTATGTAATGGCCTTCTTTGTCTCTTTTGATCTTTGATGGTTTAAAGTCTGTTTTATCAGAGACTAGGATTACAACCCCTGCTTTTTTTTGTTCTCCATTTGCTTGGTAGATCTTCCTCCATCCCTTTATTTTGAGCCTATGTATGTCTCTGCATATGAGATGGGTCTCCTGAAGACAGCAGACTGATGGGTCTTGACTCTTTATCTAGTTTGCCAGTCTGTGTCTTTTAACTGGAGCATGTAGTCCATTTACATTTAAGGTTAATATTGTTATGTGTGAATTTGATCCTGCCATTATGATATTAACTGGTTATTTTGCTCGTTAGTTGATGCAGTTTCTTCCTAGCCTCGATGGTCTTTACATTTTGGCATGTTTTTGCAGTGGCTGGTATCAGTTGTTCCTTTCCATGTTTAGGGCTTCCTTCAGGGTCTCTTGTAAGGCAGGCCTGGTGGTGACAAAATCTCTAAGCATTTGCTTGTCTGTAAAGAATTTTATTTCTCCTTCACTTATGAAACTTAGTTTGGCTGGATATGAAATTCTGGGTTTAAAATTCTTTTCTTTAAGAACGTTGAATATTGGCCCCCAATCTCTTCTGGCTTGTAGAGTTTCTGCCGAGAGATCTGCTGTTAGTCTGATGGGCTTCCCTTTGTGGGTAACCCAACATTTCTCTCTGGCTGCCCTTAAGAGTTTTTCCTTCATGTCAATTTTGGTGAATCTGGCAATTATGTGTTTCGGAGTTGCTCTTCTGGAGGAGTATCTTTGTGGCGTTCTCTGTATTTCCTGAATTTGAATGTTGGCCTGCCCTGCTAGGTTGGGGAAGTTCTCCTGGATGATATCCTGAAGAGTGTTTTCCAACTTGGTTCCATTTTCCCCCTCACTTTCAGGCACCCCAATCAGACGTAGATTTGGTCTTTTTACATAATCCCATACTTCTTACAGGCTTTGTTCATTTCTTTTTCTTCTTTTTTCTTTTGATTTCTCTTCTCGCTTCATTTCATTCATTTGATCCTCCATCGCTGATACTCTTTCTTCCAGTTGATCGAGTTGGTTACTGAAGCTTGTGCATTTGTCCCGTATTTCTCGTGTCATGGTTTTCATCTCTGTCATTTTGTTTATGACCTTCTCTGCATTAATTAGTCTAGCTGTCAATTCTTCTACTCTTTTTTCAAGATTTTTAGTTTCTTTGCACTGGGTACGTAATTCCTCCTTTAGCTCTGAGAAGTTTGATGGACTGAAGCCTTCTTCTCTCATCTCGTCAAAGTCATTCTCTGACCAACTTTGATCCATTGCTGGCGATGGGCTGTGCTCCTTTGCAGGGGGAGATGTGCTCTTATTTTTTGAATTTCCAGCTTTTCTGCCCTGCTTTTTCCCCATCTTTGTGGTTTTATCTGTCTCTGGTCTTTGATGATGGTGATGTACTAATGGGGTTTTGGTATAGGTGTCCTTCCTGTTTGATAGTTTTCCTTCTGACAGTCAGGACCCTCAGTTGTAGGTCTGTTGGAGATTGCTTGAGGTCCACTCCAGACCCTGTTTGCCTGGGTATCAGCAGCAGAGGTTGCAGAAGACAGAATATTGCTGAACAGCAAGTGTACCTGTCTGATTCTTACTTTGGAAGCTTCCTCTCAGGGATGTACTCCACCCTGTGAGGTGTGGGGTGTCAGACTGCCCTTAGTGGGGGATGTCTCCCAGTTAGGCTACTCAGGGGTCAGAGACCCACTTGAGCAGGCAGCCTGTCCCTTCTCAGATCTCGACCTCCATGTTGGGAGATCCACTGCTCTCTTGAAAGCTGTCAGACAGAGTTGTTTGCGTCTGCGGAGGTTCTGCTGCTTTTTTGTTGTTGTTGTTTAGCTGTGCCCTGTCCCCAGAGGTGGAGTCTACAGAGACAGGCAGGTTTCCTTGAGCTGCTGTGAGCTCCACCTAGTTCGAGCTTCCCAGCGGCTTTGTTTACCTACTTAAGCCTCAGCAATGGCGGGCGCCCCTCCCCCAGCCTCGCTGCTGCGTTGCCGTTAGATTGCAGACTGCTGTGTTAGCAATGAGGGAGGCTCCATGGGTGTGGGATCCTCCTGGCCAGGTGTGAGATATATTCTCCTGGTGTGCCAGTTTGCTTAAAGCGCAGTATTGGGGTGGGAGTTACCCGATTTCGGTCGGGCTGCAGCAGCTGACCAGCACTGATTGTCCGGCACTCCCTAGTGAGATGACCCCAGTACTTCAGTTGAAAATACAGAAATCACTGGTCTTCTGTGTCGCTCGCGCTGGAAGTTGGAGACTGGTGCTGTTCCTATTCCAGGGAGCAGTATTTCTTAAAGTCTGCCTTTGTATTTAATGATTTTTTTATAGTGGTAAGCTTTGATTCCCTTCTATATTTTATGTACCTACTGCAGGTTCTTTCATTGAGGTTACTATGAGACTTACACAAAATATTTTATATTTATAGCAGTCTATTTTAAGCTAATAGCAGTTTAATTTTGATATTATTTTATTTTTGCCTACAAAAACTCATACTTTACATTCTTTTCTTCCCATATTTTATGTTAGTTATGCCACAATTTGCATATTTTATATAGCGTAGATCATTTAACAAATTATTGTAGCTTAAGTTATTTTTGATACTTTTTCTTCTATTTTTTATTAGAGTTAAAAGTGATTTATGCATTATCAATACAGTATTTGAGTGTTCTGAATTTGACTATATTCTTACTTTTATAATGTGTTTTACACTTTTAGCATTTTTATAAAGCAGTTCTATTGATGATAAACTTCTTTCGATTTTTTTTTTTTTTTTTGTCTGAAAAAGTCCTCATCTCTTTTCTGAAAGACAGCGTTACTATTTATGGTGTTCTTGCTTTGCATTATTTTCCTTCAGTGTATTACATATATTATACTACTATCCCTGGCCTGCAAGATTTCCATTGAGAAATCTACTGATAGTCTTATAGATGTTTCCTTGTATGTGGTGAGCTGCTTTTCTCTTGCTGTTTTCAAAATTCTCTTACTGCATTTGATTTCTGAGGAATTGATTATAAAATGTCTTGGTGAAGATCTCTTTATATCTATTTTATTTGGGGTTTGGAGGCTTCATGGATTTTGATGTTTACCTCCATACTTGAAGAGTTTTCTGTAATTATTTATTTAAGTAAGCTTTCAGTCTCTTTCTCTCTAATCCTTTATGTAATTTCCATAATGCATATATGCATTTCCTTGATGGTGCCTTGTAAGTCCTGTAAGCTTTCTTAACTCTTTTTCTTTTCTTTTTAGTTTTTGTTCCTTTAGCTGTGTAATTTCAAATGTTCTGTCTCTGGATTCAGTTATTCTTTCCTCCGCCTGACCAAGTCTGCTGTTCGAGCTCTCTGTGAAACTTTTTGGCTCAGCCCTCATATTCTTTAACTCTAGAATTTCTGTTTTATTAATTTTTATGGCTTCTATCTTTGTTAAACTTCCCTTTTTGTTAATAAATATTTTTCTTTTTGCTCTTTTTAGTTGTGTTTCTTATACCTCACTGAATTTCTTCTAGATGACTATTTTGAGTTCTTTATCTGGTGGTTCATAGATCTTCATTTCTTTAAGGTCTATTTCTGTTGCATTATGTTGCTCCCTTGGTAGTGTCATGTTTCCCTTATTATTATTGATTTTTGTGGCTTTACATTAGTGTCTGAGCTTTTGAAGAAGTGGATGCCTATTCTAATCTTTACAGACTGGCTGTGGCAAGAAAGCTCTTCACCACTCAGCCTGTCATAGATTCTTAGTGGGCCATGTGGTGAGGTCTACAGGCAGACTTGCTGCTGTAATATGAAAACAGGGTGTCTTGGTTTGGTTTCCGGGTCAGCAGGTAGGCAGAACTGGCACCTAGATCCACAGGCACCAACTAGATGCTTGGGAATGTGGAGGTAGACTTGGAACCTGGCTCCCCCAGTGCAAGCCTGGAGCTTGGGTCTCCTAGAATAGGCATGAATCCTGGTCCCATATATTCTGGTCTGGTTCCATTAGCTCCTAAAGGTAGGAGCCTGTCAGCTGGATCCATAAGGGCTAACCTGCAGCTGTGTTTGTGGAGACCAGCTTAAAGTCTGGGTCCATAGTAGCTGGCTTTCTGCTGGTGTTGGCTTTGAGCCTGAATCTGCAAAGATCAGTCTGACTCTGGGGTGAACATGGTGTCTGCGTCCACAGGGGCATGCCTGAAATTTAAGTTTAAGAAATTAAACATTTTTTAAAGTTATAGAATCTGATCAAGATGTTATTAAGTGACATATTACCCAGTGAGAGAGAGGATTAGGCATAACTTACTTGTGGTGGCAGTTATTGTTAAATAATAAAACCAATCCATATTTATTCCCTGGTGAATTTAAATTCCACAATAAACTAGGTTAAGAATTCATCACAAAGTAATTTTGTATCTTATTGAATTGGTAAAAGGCTAGAGTACTAGATATAGAGTTAGGACAGGAAGAAACTAGAACACCAAAACTTTCAAGTCACTATTGCAAAAATAAATGTTCTCCAATTATTTTGTACTTTTACATGTGATTTAGCTCAAGATTCAATTACTAAGAGTAGATTATTTGGCTAAAATTAGGTCACAGACCTACTCCGTGGCCGTATGACTAATAAAATCAGAAAGAAAGACTTTATTAGAACCTTTGAGGGCCATTTGTTTTTACAGCAGAAGAACATGGTGTTTGAATTTACTCTCCTACCAGTACTGTCCCCAGTGGCATAGGGTGAATTTTCTAAAATGAAATCTGATTGCTGTCAGAAAGGGAAAAGGAAAAAACCAAAAAACAAAAAGCACAAATATGCACAATCTTGTGTTGGAACCGGACACACCAAAAAGGACCAAGCATTAGCAATAAGTCAAAAGGCTATTTATTAGATGACTAGCTTCTCAATGTATGATGATATTATTTTATATAGAGAATACTGAGTCCAGTGTGTTTATAGTTCATGGTGTGGTAACCTTAAGGGAGAGTAAACAGGGCTGGGAGGGTGGAAAGTCAAATAGGGCATGCAAAAAGACATTGCGACCAAACTCTATGTGATAACTAACCTAATGTTCATACTTCAGTTTATTTTCTCATATAGTCTGAACCTGCTCCCTATCCTCAGGTTTACATTTAAATTCTCTTAACTTCATTTTCACATAATCTTTCACAAATAAATAAGAATTGAATTTAGTATAATATCAATTATGGGTCAAATTTCTAATGTATTCCATTTAGTGAAACTTAGCTGTCTTTGCAAGTTTTATTATGTGGATATGGCTCATGGAATTCTTTTGTAGCTGAAAGACAAAAATGCTTGCTTATCTAAACACATATTTTCAGGGAATATTCATGCATAATTAAACTTTTGCCAAAAAGTAAGTGGATTAAGAAAACTCCAAGTAGTTAACTCTAAAAGGCATTTGCTTCCTATATTGACTGATTAATTTTTACATTGTCAGGGGTTTTCAGAATTTCTGAACCTTGTGCTGTATAGACCAATTTCGCAGAGACTTTTAGTAGTCTATGTTACCTTTTAGCTCACAGGACATTTTCTGGCATTAAGATGTTATGTGTATTTCACATATTGATTCTATGTGTGGCCGCCTATGGTTTGTTCTATGAATTAGCTCATGTAAATTTAGGCAAGCTGTTGGGTGATTGGAAAAGATATCAGTTGGGTTTGATAATAAATGAGGAACTGTATTTGTATGGGTTCTTCACAGAAAGAGAAACAATAGATTTATATCTACCTACCCATCCATCATTTATCTCATTTATTTTAAAAAAATAAAGGAATTCACTCGTTCAATTGTGGAGATTAGCAAGTCCAACTTCTGCAGGATAGGCTAGCAGATGAGACCAAAGGAAGAGTTGATGTTGTAGCTCAAGTCCAAAGGCAGACTGCAGGGAAAATTTCCTCTTCTTTGGGTGAGTCAGTCTTTTTTTCTAAAGGCCTTCAACTTATTGGATGAAGCCCACCAACACTGTAGAGGGTAGTATGTTTTATTCAAAAGTCCTGATTTAAATCTTAATGTTATCTAAAACAATACATCTGTAACAGCATCGAGACTAACATGTGACCAAATATCTGGGTATTGTGACCTAGCCAAGTTAACACAAAAAATTAACCATCATGAGAACTCTTTTCCACCAAAGGAACTTGTCCACATAGATATTCTCTGATACCTCTGTAGGACATTGTCACGTCAGAACTAGGACAGGCTTCCTTCAGAATTCCAGCTTTTGTATATTCTTTGATTATCTTAGTAAGTTTCTCTTCTAACTCTCTGTCTCATCATATGTAAATTGTATAAGAATATATCCTTTTAGAGATGTTATAAAGATTACATACAATGCATCACATTTAAAAATATTTAGTATCCACTGATTCGAACATATTGCTTTCTTTACATCCCACTCAAAATCATTTACCAAAGTAATTTGAGTAACAAAAACAAAATGATCTATTCAAGAAAATTTAGTTCATATAGTTTCCTCTCAACACCTTAGAAATTATCACTAAACTATTTTGAATAAAATCAGCTATTTAGAATATCTTACTTTGCGTTTAAACTCTCTTACAGAAAGGGGGTAAGTGAATAATTTTTTTTAAAGACTGATAAACTATACTGTTTGCAAAACATCTTCTCTTCATTGTACTATATGGCTAAATATTTTATAAAGTTATTACATTGATCATATGGTCTGAATTTGTTCTTTCAAAAGAGTTTATTATACCACATTTGTATGTAACTAAACAAGTCAGTGATATTTAGATAACAATTTGGTTACTTCTGTAAATGCATTAAAAAGCATTTTACCTAGATAAATTATATCCCTTTCTAAAAAGTGCTGAAAGCCTACTATACATCTATTTTCCACACCTTGCAATCCTGGTATTTTATCATTTCAACACCTAGTTTCAACATTGGTCATGAGTGGGTTTTACCATCCATTCTTGTCATTCATTGCTCGGATCCATGATTTTTCAACTTTGAAAATGTGTGAGATAAGTGTAATTTGACTGGTGAAAGACTTGTTGCATTTGACAGAAAACTACAAATCTGCCCCCAGGGAATGCTCTAAATCTGAGGAGTAAGTTTGTGATTTCCCATGAGGCACTTAGAGATGTTTTCTACAACCTTAGCATTGCCTATTCCCAATTGAAAAATGTCCTGGCCGGGCGCGGTGGCTCAAGCCTGTAATCCCAGCACTTTGGGAGGCCGAGACGGGC
>NC_045443.1:17058281-17079603 GCF_002776525.5 Piliocolobus tephrosceles
AAAAAAAAAAAAAAAAAAAAAAAAAAAAAGTCCCGATGAATATGAGGCTTTGTGGCATTGTAAAAGGAACACTGGTAAAAATCCAGAGTTTTGGCTTCCTGTTTAGGTCCTGTCACTCTGTGAGTTTAGGTAAGTTAGTGCACACTTATAAATTTTCATTGTATAATCTGTAAAAGGAGTACATGGAAATGGTGGTGGTGTTTGAAAGAACCATGTCTAAGTGGTCTCCCTGTTAAAGGATTATATTACTTTCCATTATAGTATCAGACATTTCTAGTTTTGCTTGCCATGTGAAAACTTTGACATCAGTGTCTACGTTTGGGGCATCTTACATTTATGAAAGATACTTTGTTATTAGCATTTTAATACAGATGTAGCTGCATTGGTATTTTTGGAAGCTATTTTTCCCCATTTGAAATTTTAACCCTCTGTAATACTATAATACTAGAAGTTTTGGCCATAAGTGAAACACAAAAAGAGTAAATTAAATTTCCTTTATTCTGCTTCTTTTGAACATACTCAGGGAACTTGTTTGAATCTCTTGGTTCTGTCAATAGCATTGTTTTTCACCGAAAACTTCTCTTTAGCACTCTCTCACACACAATTGCATGCACATTCACAAATTCCTAGTTTATGTAACTCCAGTTTATGATCACCTCAAAGCTACAAATACTATTATCTTTTTTTTTTTTTTTTTTTTGAGGTGGAGTCTTGCTGTATCAACTAGGCTAGAGTGCAGTGCCATGATCTCTGTTCACTACAATCTCCACTTCCTGGGCTCAAGCCATTCTCATGTCTCTGCTTCTCAAGTAGCTGGGACTACAGGTGCAAGCCACCACGCCTGGCTAATTTTTGTACTTTTAGTAGAGATGGGGTTCCGCCACGTTGGTTAGGCTGGTCTCGAACTCCTGACCTCAAGTGATCCACCCACCTTGGCCTCCCAAAGTGCTGTAATTACAGGTGTGAGCCAGCATGCCTGGCCACTTATTGTGTTTTAATTGTATTGCTCCTACTCAGTTTGCATACTCTCAATTTTTATTCATTGTTACATTCATTTGTTCACTCATTTATTAACTTATTTATCCAGGATCATATAGTTTTAGAAGCATTATGTTAGATTTACCTTCTTGAATCACTACCACAACGTTCTTAAATCATGTATCAAAGTTGATATGACCATCAATTTTAAGAATGAATCTTGAATAGGGAGAAAATTGGTTTTCCTGTATAAAATTTTAATTTTTTATGAGATCTATCAATATAGTACAAATGTACTTATTTTATATGTTCTAGTCGATATATTTTGACAAATCAACAAAATCATAATATACACCATTACTATATCCTCGAATGTTCACTCTTATTCCTGGGTAATCAATCCCATCCTTTCAATCCTGGTGCCTCACAACCACTGATATAATTTCTGTCACTATAATTTTCCCTTTTCTAAAACTTTATATAAATGGAAGAATGATATCGATTCTTTTATATGTAGCTATTTCAATTAGAATAACATATTGAGATTCATCTGTGGTTCATGGAACAGTTATTATTAAATAATCTGGGAGCCATAAGTTTTCATATAAATTATAGAATCAGTTTGCCAATTAAAAAAAAACCATACTGAGAACTGATTGCACTTAATTGAACGTAAATATTAAATAGGAGATAATTGACATGTTAAGATAATTGTATCTTCCAACACGGGAGCATAGAATTTCTCTCCATTTATTTGGTTCCCTGAATATATATCAGCAATACATAGTATTCTTCAGTGTATTTGTCTTGCACATGTTTTACTAAAATTTATCTCTAAGGATTTCATAATTATTTAATCCCACTAAATGTGGTATATTTTTATTTATTTTTGAAGGAATTTTTATTTTGATGATTAGTACAATTTTCCAGCTTTATTGAGATATAATTGATGTACAGATAATTGTCCATGGTTAAAGTATACAATATGGTGAGTTTGGACATATGTATTCACTTGTGTTACTGTCAGCACAATCCAGTCAAGAAATACAGACATCACCTCCAAAAGATTCCTTGTGTCTCATTGCTCCTTGTGTGTGGTGGTCGGGTTAGGGGGTAAGAACACTTCAACATGAGAACTACAATTCTGAAAAGTGTTTAAGTACAAAATGCTTTTTTGTTCACTGTAGGCACCATGTTGCACAGCAGATCTCTGGAACTTTCTCATTTTTTGTAACTGTAACTTTATACCTATTGAGCAACATGTCTATCCCTGTGAACCACCATTTTATTGTCTACTTCTATACCTATGATTATACCTTTATATTTTTGCATCGTTTAAGAGGAATCATGTACCATTCATTCTCTTGTGACTGACTTACTTCACTTAGTATAATGTATTCCAGGTCCATCCATGTTGTTGCAAGTGATGGGATTTCCTTCTTTTTTAAAGTGAGGAATAATACTCCATTGTTTACATATACCATAATTTCTTTCTCCATTTAGTTGTCAACGGACATTTGTGTTGTTTTCATATCTTGGCTATTGTAAATGATACTACAGTGAACATAGGAGAATAGATATCTTTTTGACGTGGCGATTTCAATACTTTTGGACATACACTCAGAACTGGGATTACTGAATCATACAGTAGCTCCATTGTTAATTTCTGAGGGATTTTATCTTTTTGATAAAATGATTTGCTTTAGGTAGATACCTAGTAGTGGGATTGCTGGGGTGGATGGCAGTTTTATTTTTAGTTCTTTGCGAACTCTCCATACTGTTTTCCATAGAGGATGAATTAATTTACATTCACCCCAAAAGGGTGTAAGTGTTCCGTTTTCTCCACATCCTCAACTTACATCTTTATTTTTTGACTTTTTAATAATAGCTGGCTGGTGTGGAATAATATCTCATTGTGGTTTTAATTTTTATTTCTCTGATGATTAGTGATGAGAAGTTTTTCATATGTTTTTTGGCCAATTATAAGTCATCTTTGAAAATTGTCAGTTCATGGCTTTTGCCCACTTTTTAATGGAGTTATTTGTTTTTTCCTTGTTGGTTCTTTGCCTTATAGATCCTGGATGTTAGGTCTTTGTTAGATGCATAGCTTGTGAATATTTTGTCCCATTCTGTAGACTGTCTGTTTCCTTTGTTGATGGTCCCTTTTGCTGTGCAGCAGCTCTTTAGTTTAATAAGTCCCTTTCGTCTATTTTTATTTTTCTTGTATTTGCTTTTGAGGTCTTAGTCATAAATAAATTGACTAGGCCAGTGCCCAGAAAAGTTTATTCTAGGTTTTCTTGTAGAATTTTTATAGTTTCAGTTCTTATGTTTAAATCTTTAATCCATCTTGAGTTAATATTTGGGTAAGGTTTGTACATTAAAAGTGAGTATTATACTAAGTGAAATAAGTCAATCACAGAAGCATAAATAGTGAATGATTCCTCTTAAATGAGGCATCTTTAAAGGAGTAGTCATAGGTAAATAAGTAAACAATAAATTGGTGGTTACCAGGGATGGAATGGGATAAGAGGACATGTTGCTTAATGGATATAATGTTGTATAGTTTGAGGTCTTACATTTAAGCCTTTAAATCATCTCGCATTAATTTTTGTACACAGTGAGAAGTAGTTCAGTTTCACCCTTCTGATAGCCAGTTTTCCCAGCACCATTTACTGATAGGGTGTTCTTTCCTCATTTTTTATGTTTGTTAACTCTGACAAACACCGGTTGCTTGTAGGTGTGTGGCCTTATTCTTGGGTTCTCTTTTCTGTTCCATTGACCTATGTATCTATTTTTGTACCAGTACCATCATATTTTGGTTACTATAGCTTTGTAATATAGTTTAAAGTTGGGTAATGTGATGCCTCCAACTTTTTGTTGTTGTTGTTGTTTATTGTTTTCACTATTTGGGCTCTTTTATCAGTCCATATAAATTTTATAGTTTTTTCTACTTCTGTGAAAAATGACTTTGATATTTTGATAGGAATTATGTTGAAGTTGTGGACTGCTTTGGGCAGTACAGTCATTTTAATGATATTAATTCTCCCTGTCCATGAGCATGGGATATTTTTACATTCGTTTGTGTCATCTATGGTATTTTCATCAATACTTTATAGTTCTCTTTGTAGAAGTCTTTCACCTCCTTGGTTAAATGTATTCCTAGATATTTTATTCTTTTTGTGGCTATTTTAAGTGTGATTGAGTTCCTGATTTGATTCTCAGTTTGAGCATTGTTGGTGTAAAGAAATGCAAATGATCTTTGTGCATTAATTTTGTATCTTGAAACATTATTAAAGTCACTTGTCAGGTCTAGGAGTCTTTGGAAGGAATCTTTAGGGTTTTCTTAGTACAAGATTGGGTAATCAGTGAACAGAGATAATCTGACTTCCTCTTTTCCTATTTGGATTCACTAATTTTTTTCTCTTGCCTGATTACTCTGGCTAGGACTTCTAATACTATGTTGAACAGGAGTGAGGAGCATGGATCTCTTTGCCTTATTCTAATTCTTAGAGAAAATGCTTTCATCTTTCCCCCATATTCAGTATGATGTTGGTCATGGGTCGGTCACAGTTGGCTCTTGTTATTTTGAGGTATGTTCCTTTGATGCCTAATTTGTTGAAGGTTTTTATCATGAAGAGATTTGGATTTTACTGAATTATTTTCTTGAGTGTTTTGAGATGATCATATGGTTTTTATTTCATTTATTTATTTATTTATTTATTTTTTGTGGGGGCTGTTGGGGGAATGGAGTCGACTTTCCTGCCTCAGCTTCCTGAGTAGCTGGGACCCACGCCTCCATGCCCAGCTAATTTTTTTGTATTTTTAGTAGAGACGTGGTTTGGGCGGTCTCAATTTCTTGACCGTGATTTGCCCACCTCAGCCTCCCAAATTACTGGGATTACAGGCATGAGCCACTGTGCCTGTCTGGTTTTCATTTTTAATTCTTTTTGTATAGTGACACATTTGTTGATTTGCATATGTTGAATCATCGTTGCATCCTTGGAATAAAACATATTTGACCATGATGAATTATCTCTTTGATGTGCTGGTAAATTTTGTTAGTATTTTATTGAAAATTTTGCATCTATGTCCATCAGAGATATTGACTTGTAGTATTTTTTGTTGTTGTGTTCTTGTCAGATTTTGGTATTAGGAGGATACTGATTTCATAAAATGAGTATCTCTCCTCCTTGATTTTTTGGAGTTGGTTCAGTAAGATTTGTAGTATGTATGGTAGAATATGACTGTGAATCCATCTGGTCTTAGATTTTTTGGTTGATATGTTTTTTTAATTGCTGATTTAATTTCATAAATCTTAATTCACTCCATTTGATATTTTAATGTATTCCTGGTTCAATAAGGGGTAATTACATGTTCCAATAATGTGTCCTCTATTTACTCTAGGTTTTCTAGCTTGTGATCATAGAGATGTTCATAGTAGTCTCTGAAGATCTTTTGTATTTCTGTGGTATCATTTGTCACATCACCTTTATCATTTCTGATTGCACTTATTTGAATTTTCTTTTTTTAATTTCCTTTTCTTTGAGACACAGTCTCACTTTGTCACCCAGGCTTGAGTGCAGTGTTGTGATCTCAGATCATTGCAGCCTTGACCTCCTGAATTTAAGCAATCCTCCTGTCTCACCAGCCCAAGTAGCTGAGGTTACAGGCGTGCACTACTAGGCCCAGCTAATTTTTTTTTTTTTTCGTATTTTTTATAGAGATGGGGTTTCAACATGTTGCCCAGGCTGGGCTCGAACTCCTGAGATCAAATGATCTTCCTGCCTCAGTCTCTCAAAGTGCTAGGGTTACAGGAATGAGCCACCGCAGCCAACCAGTCTCTCTTATTTTCTTGGTTCATCTAGCTAGCAGATCATCAATTCTACTTATTCTTTCAAATCAACTACTTTTTGTTTCATCAATCCTTTGCATGACATTTTTTTGTCTCAATTTCATTTAGTTTAGTTCTTATCTTTGTTATTTCATTTCTTTTGCTAGCTTTTGGTTTGGTTTGTTCTTGTTTTCATAGTTCCTTAAGGTGCAACATATAAGAAGAAACCTTTCTGGTTTTTGATATAGGCATTTAGTACTGTAAGCTTTCCTCTTAACACTATTTGTGCTGTATCCCAGAAGTTTTGGTGTGTTGTATCTCTACTTTCATTTATTTTGAAATTTGTTTTTGATTTCTGCATCAATTTTGTTGTTTATCCAAAGTTATTCAGGAGCAGGTTGTTTAATTTCCAGGTATTTGGGTGGTTTTGAAAGCTCCTCTTTGGGTTAATTTCTAATTTTATTCCACTGCAGTCTGAGGAGATGCTTGATATGATTTTGGTTTTGGAATTTATTGAGACTTTGTTAATGATCAAGTATATGGTCAATTTTGGAGAATGCTCCATGCACAGACGTAAAGAACGTGTATTCTGCCATCATTGGGTGAAATGTGCTGTAGATGCCTAAGGTCCATTTGGTCAAAAGTCCAATTTGAACCGAAAGTTTCTTTGTTAGTTTTCTGCCTCAATCATCTGTCTAGTGCTGTCAGTGGGGTGTTGAAATACCCCATGATTATTGTATAGCTGCCTGTCTCTTTCCTTAGGTCTAGTAGTAACTGTTTTATAAATCTGGGTGCTCTGGTGTTGAGTGTGTATGTATTTAGAATAGTTAAATCTTGTTGAATTGAAGTCTTTGTCATAATATAATGCCCTTTTGGTCATTTTTTAAAACTGTTGTTGGTATAATGTCTGTTTTATCTGATACAAGAATAGCAACCCCTGCTGTTTTTGGTTTCCATTTGTGTGACATAACTTTCTCTGTCTCTTTAAGTGTGTGAGTGTCATTACAGGTTAGGTGAGTCTCTTGAGAACAATAGATGATTGGGTCATATATATATATATGTTGTTGTTGTTATTATTATTATTATTATTATTATTGAGGTGGAGCCTCACTCTGTCACCCAGGATGGAGTGCAGTGGCATGATCTCAGCTCACCTCAACCTCCGCTTCCCAGGTTCAAGCAGTTCTCCTGCCTTCAGCCTCCTGAGTAGCTGGGACTACAGATGCGCATCACCACGCCCGGCTAATTTTTGTACTTTTAGTAGAGACAGGATTTCACCATGTTGGCCAGGCTGGTCTCGAACTCCTGATTGGGTCTTATATTTTAAATCCAATCTGCCATACTATATTCTTTAAATGGAGTGTTTTGTCCATTTACATTCAAAGTTGATATTGACATGTGAGGTTTTGTTCCTGTCCTAGTGCTGTTAGCTAGTTGCTTTGTAGTTTCAATGGTATAATTGCTTCATAGAATCTGTTAACTTTTTACTCACATGTCTTTACATATGCTTCTTATGGTAACAAAAGTATTGCACTTTAATTTCCTTTAGGTTTTTATTTTCTGGGAAATATTTTATATTTCTTTTATTTGTGAAGCTTAGTTTTGCAGGATATAAAATTTTTGTCTGGCTGTTTTTTTTTTTTTTTCAAGAAGGCTAAAAATAGGCCCCCAATCTCTTCTGTCTTGTAAAGTTTCTGCTGAGAAGTTTACTATTAGTCTGATGGGATTACCTTCCTCAGTGATTTGTTTTTTTTCCTTAGGTGTCTTTAGGATTTTTTCTTTAACATTGAACTTAGATAATCTGATAACTGTATGCTTTGGTGATGCTCATTTTGTATAGTGTCTTACAGGTGTTCTTCAAATTTCTTACATCTGAATGTCTACCTCTCTAGCAAGATTAGGGACATTTTCTAAATTATTTCCCTAAATGTCTTTTCCAAGTTGCTTACATTTCCTTCTTCTTTCTCAGAAATGCCAATAAGTTATAAGTCTGAGCCGTTAGCATAATCTCATATTTTTCAAAAGCTTTGTTCATTAAAAAAATTATTTTTCTTCATTTTTGTGTGACTGGGTTAACTTTAAATTCCAGGCTCTAACCTTTGAAATTCTTTCCTCTGCTTGGTGTAGTTTGTTGGTGAAGCTTTCAACTGTGTTTGAAATTTCTTCAGTGAGTTTTTTATTTTTACAAGTTCTGTTTGGTCTATTTTTAAATATAGCTATCTCATCTTTCATCTCCTGAGTTACTTTTCTGATTTCTTTGTGATGATTTTCAACTTTCTCTTGGAACTCTTTGAGCCCCTTACAATTCATATTTTCAATTCTTTATGTGTCATTTCAAAGTTTTCATTTTGGTTATCATCCATTACTAGAGAACTAGTGTGGTTGTTTGTGGGTGTCACAACATTTTGTTTCTTCATGGTGCTGGAATTCTTGTGCTGGTCTCTTCTCACCTGTAGAAACCATCATTTCTTATTCTTTTTATTTATTTTTGTTTGAGTGGGATTCACTTCCCCAACCCTTGAGGATGTAACTATTGTGTATATTGCAAAGGGTGTTTTGGCTTTGCTTCTAGGAATTCCTACAGACCATTCTAGAGGCTAAGGATCTGTAGGAATTCCTTGGTTATACAGAGCTATAGTGTAGTGGCTTTCTTAAATGTCAATTGTTTGTGGTTGTAGTGGTGGTGGGGTGAGTTTGTGGTCAGGCTCACTGTCTTTTACAGGAAAAAGGTGGTGGAGGTCTCTGGAGGCTTGTGTCTTTTCCCGGTGTTGTATCTGTCAGCAATTATATTTGGTTGTGCAGTACATGCTACTGGACAGTAGGTGGCAATTGTGGGTGAGAGCTGGCTGAGTGCTGTACAAATACGTCAGAAGTTGTGACAGACTGCAGGCTAACGTGTCAGCCAGTAGGTGTTGCTTGCAGGCAAGACGCAATTGCAATATGGGCATTGGAATATTTACTTGACCTTTGTTGATTAGGGGACGTACCTGGGTGTTCCTGGGAATGAGTAGGACATGAGGATCCCAGGATTACTGTTTCACAATCTGGCATCATGGTGACTGAATGGGACAAAAATGGGTGGGGCTGGGTTGGACAAGTTCATGACTAGGCTCTCCAAGACTGGTGCAAGCACTGTTCTTGCTGGGAATTTAGCGGCAGCTCTCGGGTGACTGGAACAACCCTCCAAGGAGAGGCAAAGTTGCTCTTCCTTTGCCACATATCTAACTTAGCGGAGGGGTGGCAACCTGGGGATTTTTTTTTTTTTTTTTTTTTTTTTTTTTTTTTTTTTTTTTTTTTTGAGATGGAGTCTCGCTCTGTGCACCAGGCTGGAGTGCAGTGGCGCTATCTCGGCTCACTGCAAGCTCCGCCTCCCGAGTAGCTGCGACTACAGGCGCCAGCCACGGCGCCCGGGTTTTTTTTGTATTTTTAGTAGAGACGGGGTTTCACCGTGGTCTCGATCTCCTGACCTTGTGATCCGCCCACCTCGGCCTCCCAAAGTGCTGGGATTACAGGCGTGAGCCACCGTGCCCGGCGGATTTTTAACCTAAATGTTGGCCATGAAGTGTGATAAGCTCAGTTCCTGTACCAAGGATCTCTCTCCAAGCCTCTGGCCCCAGCAACAGGCCCAACTAGATAGGCTTGTCCCAAATTGTCTGCATCCAGATCCCTAAGCCACTTCAGGCATTCTGGACCATGGGATTCCCTGGGGGAGAAGCAAGGACTATCAACCCACATCGTCCCCAGTCTGATCTCACTAATGGAAAGGCGCCCAGCACCCATGCCACCACACAAACCCATGTCACATTATTCTCTGTGTCCTAATAGTGGGAACTCCTTCGTCGCTGAAGATTAGGCCACAAATCTCATCTCTATACTCCTGGATGGTGTGCTCCAGTCCTAAGGAACTGGAACCGGGCCAGCGATTTTGTCCTTTTGTCCGTCGGGGTCAAGCACCAGCTTTGATAGGGGGAAGCTGCTCCCAGGCCACTCAGATGGGACAGTGAAGGGTATTCGGTGCCCCCACCCCTGTGGGAACAGCCAGGCAGGCAGCCTTGGTAGGAGTTGGCAGGGAAAGGTGTGCCTGGTTCATATGCACCTTGGTCCCATGGCAATGGCTGTAGGTCCTGTCTGGGGCATCTGAGCATGCCATTCTCTCTGACCAGGACTCTTTCCTGGCAAGGAAAACAGCAGGGGCTGCAACCACTCAGTACAGGATGTAGGGCCCTGGGGGATGAGGGCCCAGAGTCATGTTTTGTTGCAGCTGCCTCTCACAACCAAGCCTTTTAGGCTCCACCAAGTTCAAGCAGTACCTCTGCGTGTTCTCCGGGCAGTTCCTCTTGCCAGTCCAGAGGTGTGCAGAGTTCACGGGAACTCCTGTAGTTATGATCTCAGAGGTCCATGGTGGGAATGTAGTTCCCTGGATTTCTTCATTTATCTGTTCCTTGGGTCCAGTCCTGCTCCGGGGGCCAGTTCTGGCACCTGAAGACTCCAAACAGGCTGCCCTGCTTCCTCCCTTTTCAACCACAGTGTCTTTCATTTCCTATCAGATTTCAATGTTTTTGCTCAAAAGATCTGTTCAAATTGTGAGGTATACTTGATATTTTGGCTGCTCTCCCTGGAAGAGATGTATTGTGGCTATATCTAGTCAGTCATTTGAATCAAGATATTTTATTTCCTTCTTATAGTTTTACTTTTTTCTTCTCTTATTTTTCTGATGAAGATTGCCACTAAAATATCTCCTAGAAGTGGGAATAATGGATATTATTGTGCTGTATTTAAGATCTTAGGGAAAAATAATTAGTCATTCACCTGTACATGTGATGGAAGTTATAGCCTTGCTCTTTATGTAGTTGGATAAGAAATGTTTTCTTTTTCAGAAATATGTGTGTTGAATTTTAATCTTTGCCATTTACAAATCTATTCTGAATCTATTGGGATGTTTATATATTTTTATATTTTAATCTCTTACTAGAGTGAATTACAATGATTGGTTTATGAACGTTTAACCATCCTTGTATCTCCAGGATAAATTTAACCTGGTTATGATGTATTACCTTTTTATATATGGCTAACTTCAAAATACTAAATTTGAGATATTATTTTTGAATCCATGTTTATAGATATTTGTAATTTATTTGTAATTTTGTTGCAATAGCCATTGTAATCTTAGCATCTTATTATTATTCCATCCTACAAGGAGTGGATATGTGTACCCTCTTCTTTTATTTTCCAGAAGAGCTTGTCTAGACTTGTATTTATTTAAGTGTTTGCTAGAATTTACCAGTACAATATTATGGGCTTAGAGTTGATTTGTGAAAAGTTTTGCTGCAAATGTAATTACTTTTAAATATAGGAATATTTAGGGGTTTTTGTTGTTTTTTAATGAGTGAGCTTTGGTGGTTTGTTTAATTTGAGTAAATTGCTCATTATATTCTCTCATCATTTAAATATTGTGAGTTCTGCAGTGTTGTTTTATTTTAAAATTCTGATTGGTCATCTGTGTCTTCCCTTTATTACTTCTCAACAGTTTAGCTGTTTCTTGGTGGTAGATATTGATGGTATGTGCAGAAAGTACTCCTGATAAGTGTGAGCATTCTGGCATCAGCAAGTTTGAACAGCATGTATATGGAGGGGGCCATCCTAGTTGATGTTTACCAATTTCATTGAACTTTAAAAAGAGCAATTTTGAGCTTTCTGGGCTTATTTTTCTGTTTTCTATTTCATTTATTCTCACTGTTATAATTGGTTATTTCTTCCTTCTGTTTTTTTTTTATTAATTATTCTTTTTCTCCAGTCTTTTTTTAATTGAGATAACTTTTTTAATTGAGATAACAATTAACTTTTTAAATTGAGATAACATAATAATATGTTATGTACTAATTTATATTCAATTGTATTGTCTCATTTCCCTTGTGATTTTGTTATTGACCTGTGGATTATTTAGAAATACATTGTTTAATTTCTAAATATTTGATTTTCAGATATTTGCTATTGATTCTAGTTTAATTTTACTGGGATCAGCTATATACTTTGCATAGTTTTTTTTTTTCTTTTTCTTTTAAATTTGTGGGTACTTTTATTGCTTAGACTACGTGTATGTTGCATTTGCACTTGAATGTAATCCATACCTGCTGCTAATTGGTGTAGTGTTCCATAAGTATCAATTTATTTGGTCAAGAATATTGTGTTATTGGATTCTTTTATACCTTACTGATTTTCTAATTGCTCTTTGAATTGCTCAGAAAGCAGTATTGAAAACTGAATTTTAAAAATTAGCGTTATTGAAGTATAACTGATAAATTGTATTATTTTAAGGGGAATATGGTAATTTAATATATGCATGTATTGTGTGAAATGATTACTACTATGAAGTTAGTTAAAGTATCTGTTTCCTCACCTAGTACCCTTTTTGTTTTGTTTTAGATTGAGAACATTTAAGCAAATTTTAACGATGCAATTTAGTAGAACATTTGATTTTTTACTGGATGAGTACAATGTGTATTATATATTGCATGGTGATAGATTTTGTTGTATTCCTTTAAACATTGTTCGATTTGGTCGTGGAATGAGAAATCTAATACATTCTTTAGAGGCTTGCCCTTAAGGTTTTTTATGACAAGTGCAGAGCACCCTTTAATCTAGGACTATTTTAGCCCCACTGCTTATGCGTTACCTTTTAAAAATCTCTACTCCTGCTCCTTGTATTATAGGTCTTTTCTCTCTGGCTGGAGAGCAAGCAAATATATAGGCTTCTGCGAACTCTAATAATTGTTCAGCCCCCTTTTTCCAGTAGTTTTCTTTTTTTTTTTCAACTTCAGATAAATTCTTGATTTTTCTAATAAATGTCCAGGGAAGGATTAAACTGAACGTTTCTGGACATTCTCTCTCTGTCTCTCTCAGTATATATTCTTCATTATTGCTACAAATTACAGTGACTTTGGTCTTCCCAAGTTCCATTCTATCTCAACAACACAAAGGGTCCTGGGCTGTTTGGAATCTCCTTTCCTACCCCTTAGATTGGAAATTGCTTTCAGGAAATACACTGGCACAATAAGAAGGTTCAACCTATTTGTTTTTCTTCTCTCAATCTCATTCTCTTTATTTCCAGCATTTGAAAATTATCATTTGATATATTTTCTTTTATTTTCTAGGTGTTGAAGATGGGAAAATAAATTCAGTCTGTTACTCTATCATATTTAGAAGCAGAAGCCACAAATAATTTTGAATGTATTTTTTTATAATTTTTCAGGTTTATTTTTCCTGTACATTATTCACAATAATAAGAACAAATGATTGTAATATTTATGCTAGATGTAACATTCTTAGGTTATATTAGTGCTGCCAGATTTATCTAGGGAGAGTAACACTTATGCAAATAACTACAAATAACTTGTTTTTGCAACTTACGGTCACAAGTTATTTGGAGTGTCTTATGCAGTACATTTTCTAAAGATTTAAAAACCTAATTTACGTAATCAATAAATTGTGAAGAGTCTCTTAAAGTTGTAGTTTGAGACGTTGAAAGTTCTCTGGTCAGTAAATATTCTCACTCTGATTTTAGAAAGTATTAGCGTACGTATAGGGATCATCACATTAGAATTTTTAAATTATGAAATATGTAGTGTTATAGGAAATAATATATTTAGCATTCAATAGTAATTTGTTTTTTCACAAAAATGTCTTTTATAAATAGATGTATTTTTATTCATATTCATTCACTTACATATTCATTTTTCCAACTACTATTTTTGTATATAGTCCTACAGAAAAATGTAAGAACAATACAATTTCTATGAATTTAAATTATATCACATCTTTTTTTTCACCTTAATCAGTTAGTGTCTTAAATGATCATTGTAGCCTCCATAATTTGAAAATAGTGAAAAGAATGTAAAAGTCTATTTCTCCCTCTTTTACCTACATGGATAAATCTGATTTCTGCCTTCATCAGTTTCAGAGAATGTTGAAACATTTGGGGGTGATATGGCCTTCTAGTTACCTTAATTTCCTTAAACTTCCTTATTTCTAACCATGAATTTGTAGTGGTCAGAGGTAGTGTCAAGACTGAGCTATGGTAGTAGAAATGTCAACAAACACTGTCTATGTTACAGACTCAATTGGCTATTCCTTTATGATAGATACTGATGGTTTGTGCAGAGAGTACTCCTGATAAGTGTGGACACTCTGACACCAGCAGATTTGAACAGCACATATATGGAGGGGGCCATCTCAGTTGAATTCTTTAATCACTGTTTCCTAATCCAAGGACATAGGATGTAGAAATTTATGAGCTACTTGCCTGTTGTTAGTATTTCATATCTCCTAGTGGTTCTCCAAAGTTGTTTCTTCCATCTATAAGAGGATCTTTGCTTAGCAAGCAGTGCTGCCTCTGTCCTTAGCACCTTCTTTTCTAGTCTCTGCCATTCTCTCTGACCAAGACTCTTTAATTTTCTTCCCCTACTCTTTGTAGAACGATGGAGTAATCTCTTGATCTGGGTTACATCTGGGATTTTGCTGTATTTTTAAACCCTATTATATATAATTTTGTCTACTTGAGGCTTAGTTCAGCAACAGGATAATATACATTTTCATCCAGTGTATGGTAAATATATGTGCTTATCATCCACATAATTGTGTCTTTGCTTGAGTGATAATTTCCTGTTAGAATTCAGAGAAGACACATATGGAATTTTTATCTAAAAGCCCTGACTTAACTACTATGAAATCTATACATGTAACAAAATTGCACATGTATCCTATAAATTTGTACAAACAGAAAAGTAAAAAAAAAGAACATACAGAATTTTAGTTTTTTAAATACAACTTGTGCTGCTATTACTTAACAGTACCCAAAATTTTAATCAATCATTTGATACATTTGCTATGTGCCTAGGATATGTCAGGGATTATGCTAACTACTGGTAAGATAATAGTGAAGAAAGTACACACAATTAGGCATACAGAGCAGGTTCACCTAATAGATATTGAATGGAAAAAAGAAATAAATGAATAACACAATGCAGACTTTAGAAGATTTGATAATGGTATTTGTGAAATAAAACAAAGTTTCTGTTCTGCTCCAAATAAGCACACTTAAATAATTATACTTTGAAGAATAACCATATAGAATATCTAAATTTGAAAATAGTTTCTCTCTAAGGAGCCTCTAGAGTTTATAGTATTTGTGAAAGTCAGAATAATGTTTCTATGTAAATCAATATACAGTTGACAAAATTTCCAAAGTAAAAAAGTATAATATTAAACCTTTAAACAATTGTTAAATTGGGCATATAAAAGATTATTTGTCTGGGCTTAGTAGGATCAATGATGTGGTTGAAGAAGTACCTTGCTGTACCTCCAGTTAAGTGCAGGGCTGTAAAGGTCCCTGGAACAAAATTGATGTATCTGAGATGTTATCCAGGATGTACTCTCATGCTATTTTTGCAAGCTGCTTTCATCATACTCAGAAGGATTTGTCAAGATGCTTACCTGTTGTGAAATTCAACATGATTTCTTGAGGGTGCAATCTAAAGCTGAGTTATGTCATCTCTTCTTAGCACTGCTATATCAGTGCCTATGAGAATGTAATTCTTTTTGGGCTACTCTTTATTCAATGGTTGCTGTACAAAATGGGGGACAAAATAAATGTATGTCATGCTCTAAGACTACTGTATGTCATATGTATTTACCAAGAGTTAAAAAAAGAAAATGTACAGCATGTCTCTTTACGTATAAGTCCTAAATGCAATTTTCATTTTTGGCTGGTTTAAATTAGGGCAAATAAATTCACTCCTATTATTTTTAGACATACTTAGCTGATTTTGCTTAAGGAATTGAAATGCATGAAGTTAACACCTTCTTATTAACATTAAACATTTTAAAATGGAAAATCATCTCGTTTCCACAATAAATCATTTACTAATTACCTGTGTACTATTCTTTTCTAGTATTCTTTTATATGTATGCTTTTGGCATAAAAATACATGCCAGGAAATAAATATTACCAAAAAAACCCTCAGATGTAGTTAAGTCTTAACTATATACAAATTACTAGTCAGAAAAAGAGGGATTGCATTTAAAAAAGAATCAAGCCGTCATAGAGGTGCTGAAATTTTGCCTACATTTTGATTTTGTGGAATAGCCACATGTTAATCAGCAACCCAACTGCAAAACTCTTATTCTAGGTTTATATAGGATTAGACTGTAAGTGACTCTCCTAAATATTTGAGAATTTTGATTGCCTGTTTTCAAGGAAGTTTTGAGTTTCCAAAAGATCTAAGAAAGTGATGAGAAGGCTGTGACATGCGAGCATTTACAAATAGTGCATAAGATTTGATATCATAACTATGTGCATTTCAATTTTATTGATAAATGTAAAGCATTTTGTTTTTCACATGTAAACAAATACTGACTAGCATCAACACATCGATACATGATTTTCAGAGTCAAGTTTTCACATTTCTGGGTGGTAATTGAAATTAGGCTAGTATTTTTTTAAAAATAAAGAGTTAGGTAATGTAAAACATGTTAAATACATTATCCCGATCCCCACTCTCCTTTCTCTCAAGTGTATTTAGCTGCTTTCATTCTCTTTACTCTTTCATTTCCCATCCCTACTGGCTCTCTTTACTTTTTTTCTTCTGTTATCTCCCCCACTCTTTCCCTCTGCATTGAAGTACACTACTTTGAAATATATCTTGTTCTTATCTTATATTTTATCTTTTCTTTCTCACAGCCCTTTTCTGTTGCATTTTGACTAAGTTTCATGGGAATCTATTTGTTGCTGAACTCTAAATATACCTGTCTATGGTGTCCAGTCTCTCTGTATAAGCATATATAGAGAAGATATCAATACCCAGTCCAGGAGTGCAGGGCGGGATTGGTAAAAGTAAAGATATTGGTCAGTAGTTTTGTGAGCTATTAGATATAAGCTTTGTTCACAAGGCGTTTTCTTCATATGGGATAAATTTATTGCAATGGTTTCCTCCTGTCTGTTGTGATCGATTTAAAACACCCGCCTCAATGGGTGATGACTGTCTATTCCATTGCTTTCTTTTTCTTAAGCATGGCTACATACTTTTTTGTTCATCTGTGCCTGAGGTCAATGACCCAGATATTCTTCTCCTTGCTTCTGGCTATGTGTACTTTTTCATGTATATGGTAACCAATTTTATTCTCTTATTGTTTGCCCTCTCCATTGTTGACATTAGCATTTTATAAGCATGACTGTATTAATCATACCACTAAAAATTTAATATCTTATATTGTGGCCCAAATACAGTAATTTAGCCTATATGTTCACTCCTAACTTCCAAATCAGGCACGAACATTAGGATCTAAAAGTGGAATAGAAAATGTGAAAGTACAAAACGATTAACTTTTTGCTGCCAACCATCTCATTATTTATTGCCATTTACTTTGCAATAATTACTTAAGAAAAAAAATCTCTATTATTGCTCCCTACTGCTTTAACTGCAGTCGCGGATTTAAAGATGAATTCAGACTTCAGCCTTTCCCTGGGGCTGATGGACTTCTCCTTTCAAAGTAGGACACTTCTATCTGATGGCATTAACCATAAAATCCCCCATTTCAAGTCTATGATATCCTGAAGGACAACGGCTCATTTCATTTCTTATCAAGAAATCAGGCAGATCAGTCATATTTCCCGAATCAAATGACATTTCAGAAAATTCATTTGAACCAAAAATGAGGTTTCGTTTCTGCAGACTCCAATTAGTTTAAAAGTGGTTTCTGATGAAAATTTTCAAAATAACAGTAGTTCATGAAAAACAACTTTATATTTTTATGTATTTGACTGTATCAACTCATATTTCATATATACATGCCCCTATACATGCACTTACATACACACACACACACACACACACACACACACAGGCTTCCCAATAGCTACAGCCAGCCACCCTGTCATGTGGTATAAATCTTTAATTTTAGTGATCAGCATGCATAGTAAAATACTTAAGATCTTTCCTCCCTTCTCTCTCTCTCTTTTTTTTTTATCCCATTACCCTAGGTATTCCAGTGGGAGTGTGCCCGCTCATTTGCTCCCTAAGTACACAAAATTAGCTGCTTATCAGTTGATCTTCTTACATGATCCTTTAAAAACCCTTTGTGTGTGTGTACAGGCACCTATGCAGCATCCAAGGCCACTTTTCCCTTTAGGGGAAGCCTAGACTAAGCCACCCCCAGCCTTTTCTTACCCACTCACAGGGGGCTCAGGCCTAATTAAATTGCTCTCAAAGGCAAGAAGGGATGAATTTTCTTCTTTCCATCTCCCTTGTCACCCATTTAACTCAGCTGACATTCACTGACTCCTTTTTCACTTATGTTCAAAAAAAAAAAAAAAAAAACTCATATGCACACACACACAAAAGCCACATAAAGACAGGGTTTAGAGAGCTGGGAGAAGTAGGGAGGGACAGTGTTCGTGGATAAACTCTTAATCTGGTTACTGCGTGTGATTTATAATTTCAGAAACAAACAACGGAAACAAGAAAGAGAGGAAGTGCCAGAGGAGAGGTTTGATTTCTCTTGCTGGCTTTGATTTTATTCCATGACACTAACACTGAAGAAGACCGAAACAACCACACATATACACACAAACACATACATCAGTGCTTGTGGTCAATCTGAACTCCTCTGTTGTTTTTTGCTGTTGTTGTATTTTTCTTGGGCTCAGATTAATGAGGGAGGTTTTGTAAACTAGGATGAGCAAAGCCTATTAATGTAGCTCTGCCCAAGAGGGGCAGAGGGGAGCGGCAGCCACTTTGGCTGGCCTGCTATTGATTGGACTGGAGGTCACGGGGGAGTACTGCTGCCTTTCTGAAGCTGGGGTTCGGGGAGGGGGGCTGGAGAGCTTTGGCTAAAACAGACAACAGGAGCCCTGTGCAAGTCTAGCTCCAATAAGGGCCTAGGAAGAGCCAGGCAATTAGCCTTTGAAGGTCATGGTAAGTTCCCTCCCCCATTCTCTCTTTTCACCACAGTATCCAGCCTTCCTTCCCTCCTCCTCCTTTCTTCATCACCCATACTCCAAACACATCTGAGGATTCCATTCAATTAAATCTCTCTCGGCTCCAGCTGGCTCTGGAGTGAAAGGTCAGTAGAGTCCAGGAGGGAGAAAAAGACACTAGGAGGAGCTAGAGCTTGTGGCTGCCTCCGACCCTGCCTTTGGTCTCCCTCCCGCCATCCCCCCAAACTCTCCTCTCCCCACTTCCTTTCTACCTACCATCTTTAATGATACGCGATGGTCAGTCACTCCCCAGCAGGGAGAGACATGCCTGAAGCATCATTGCGGTAGGGAGGGACCGATCGGGTTTGAATTTTTTGTTTGTTTGTTTTGTTTTGTTTAAAAAAAAAAAAAAATGATAATGGTAACCCGCGGACATAATGTCAGTTTGCTGTGCTTCTTGGAGGCCTATCGCTGTTTGCCTGGGCCAGCCCAGCTGCTTGGAGGGTCTGTGCAGTCCTTGGTATTCACCCTTCCCACAGTTTGCATTTTGTCTTGCCTTAAAGAGACCTAATTAGACTGAGGGATAGTTTGCTGGCCTGCTTGACTCCATAAATAGAAGAGAAAAAGTAAAGATTTCTGATCCTATTTTTGAAAGCATGTGCTTCAAGTTCAACAAGAAACAGCATATAAGAAAATATGTTAAATTTTGTTTGAAAGATTCAGCTGGGGATGTCTAGATTGTTTAAAAAATCGTGTTATAACTATGTGGTTTAAATGATAAATACTAACAAAATAATTTAGGGACCGGATTTATTAGATGAAAGTTCAGAATCAGAAACTTTGCAGAAATTTTAGATACATGTATGCATACATACATATTCATACAGATGTGAAGACACATTTTTCTTATTTTTTTTTTGGAAGGCAGTGATCTTAGATTGGTTATTTCCTCTCCTTATGCACCAATTTTTTCCTTAAAATCATGTAGAAATTAATATGAACACAAAATTCTGCAAGGTGATATCATAAATACCAATATGAACAAGGTATAGTCTTCATATGACCTAGAATATGTCATATTAAACATTTTGCTGTTAATACTTTATGTTTCCATTGTGTTTTTTAAAAAAACTTGATTTCACTGTGTCCCTGCACTTCTAGTCTATCTATATTCTCAAGGCCCAGTACTTTCTTTTTTGAACAAGTGTGGGGATACAGATTCTAGTACAACTAACATCTTACTTGCAATAAGATTTTTTTGTTGTTACATTATTTTCTGCATCATTTGATGAACCAAACTACATTTTCCTATTCCTATTAAACTATTTGATGATGCTTTTTATTTTGTTGTATAATTGGGTGAGCAATCATGTGATAAACATAAGTTTGGTATGAAATCAAAGAAGCAATGCTAAAAACAATGAATATATTTTCAGGAAAGTTTCAAAGATGTTAAATCTTTCAGAAAAAAAGATTATAGAAACAGTATTACTTCTTTGTGGTTTTTATGACCACATGATAAAACTCTAAAAGACATCTAGTATAGTTAACGTATGATAGTTTTCTTTTATAACCTAACATTATGTTTTTTGAAATGTGTGTTAGAGGTAGAAGGTTGTGTGTTTGCTAAATTAAAAATGAGTGTGATTTGAATTGAGTTGTTGTTGTTTTTGTTGGGAAAGATTGTGGAAGTAAGACACATGGGAAGAAGTGACATATGTAATATCATACTTTTAAATGCTTCAAATTTAGGGTTTTCTTTATAAAATTACACAAGACAATACTTAGTGCCATTTGGTATTTTATAAACCATCTGTCTAGAACTCTTCCATTTATATGTATATAAAATAGAATACAGCATATCTGATGACTGTAAATATTTGTGTACATGTGCATACATACCCCCACCTATACAGAATTATATGATCCTGCCAACAAAGGAATATGATTATTTATTCTAATTGTACCTGTCCAATTTAGATATCTCTCAGAAAATCCTTCAATAGTTGATAGTCAAAGGAATTCTTAACTTATTAATTGAACAAATATTTATAAAGCACCTATTATATGTCAGATATTATGTCACTTGGTGAGACCACAAAGATGAAAAAGAAAACACACACACATGTTTCCCGCTCTCGTGGAGTCAGAGTCTAATGAAAAAGAAAGCCATTGCGGCCAGGCACGGTGGCTCACTCCTGTAATCTCAGCATTTTGGCAGGCCAAAGCGGGCAGATAGACCATCCTGGCCAGAATGGCCTTGTCTCTGCTAAAATACAAAAAAGTAGCCAGCCGTGGTGGTGCGTGGCTATAATCTCAGCTACTCAGAAGCCTGAGGCAGGGGAATTGGTTGAACCCGGGAGGTGGAGTTTGCAGTGAGCTGAGATGGTAGCACCGCACTCCAGTCTGGGCAACAGAGCGAGATTCCATCAAAAAAGGAAAGAAAGGAAGAAAGAAAGAGAGAAAGAGAGAGACAGAGAAAGAGAGAAAAAGAAAGAGGAAGGAAGGAAGGAAGGAAGGAAGGAAGGAAGGAAGGAAGGAAG
>NC_045443.1:17079703-17207004 GCF_002776525.5 Piliocolobus tephrosceles
GGGAAGGAAGGAAGGAAGGAAGGAAGGAAGGAAGGAAGGAAGGGAGGGAGGGAGGAAGGAAGGGAGGGAGGGAGGGAGGGAGGGGAGGGGAGGGAGGGGAGGGGAGGGGAGGGAAGGAGGGAAGGAAGGAAGGAAGGAAGGAAGGAAGGAAGGAAGGAAGGAACCAAGGAAGGAAGCGAGGAAAAAGCCATTGCACAAATACTTGTGACAGTACTGTCAAAAGAGAACTGTGAGGTACATTGACTATAGGCCCAGAATTATTCCTAGGTAACTCTAAATTTCGGGCAAAATAGCTTTAGTAGTCCAAGGATAGTTCTCTTAAGAATTGGGGTGTGGGCCATTGGAAACAAAAGTACAAAGATCCTGGAGTAGGACACAAAGAAACATAGCCAGAAAACTGATTTAAAGATCTCAGCAGAGCACTGACAGTGTCTGCTACAGAGAGCAGACAAGACTTTTAGGTTTTTTAAAATATGGACTATATAAGTGGGTAGTTATTTACATTGCTGAATCAGGAAAAGATAGGAAAAAAGGTGTGTTGGGCAAAAATATGTGGGTGTGATAATAATTATGTCTTAGATTGGTTAAGTTTGAAGTCTTTGTGTAATATCATTCAAAACATTCAGTAAGCAGTTTATAGTTATATGTAAGTCTAAATCTCAAAAGAGGAAATCTGAATGAGTAATTATAGCAGGATTGCAGGATACAAAGTTAATATACAAAAGCCGATTGCTTTCTGATATACCAAAAATGAGCAAGGGGGATTTGAAATTAAAACTACAATACCAACAAGTTATTTTGTAAATAGCAACAAAATGATCCTAAAGTTTGTATGGAGAAGCAAAACATACCGAATAGCCAACACGATATTGAAAAATTAGGACAAAGTAGAAGGAATGACACTACCAGATTTCCAGATTTACCATAGTCATAGCAGTCAAGGTAGTGTTAGTCAAGGAATGGAAACACAGATAATTAGAGCAAAATACAGAGCCCAGAAATAAATCCACATAAATATAATCACCTGACCTTTGACAAAGAAGCAAAGGCAATACAATGGAGAAAAAATAGATTTTTCAACAACTGGTGCTGGAACAATTGGACATCCACATTAAGAAAATGAATCTAAACACGGATCTTACCTCCTTCAAGAAAATTAACTCAAAGTGTATTACAGACCTACATAAATAAATAAATAATCCTGTAAAACTCCTAGAAGATCACATAAGCAAAAAACCTGGATGACCTTGGGTTTGGTGATGACTTTTTAGATGTGACACCAAAGGTATTAATACAAGCTTATCCAACCTGTGATAAGCTGGTTGAACTTACCCAGGAGAACTTTGGCTGCAGCCCAGCACAAATTCATAAACTTTATTAAAACATTATGAGATTTTTTGTGATTTTTTTTGTGATCATCAGCTATTGTTAGTGTATTTTATGTGTGGCCCAAGACAGTTCTTCTTCCCATGTGACCCGGAGAAGCCAAAAGATTGGGCATCCTTGCATTAATCCATGACCCCAAAAAATGAGAAGCTGGACTTTATTAAAAACTAAAATTTTCTACTCTGTGAAAGACACTGCCGAGCTAATAAAGACAAGCCACACTTTGATGGAAAATATTTACAAAAGACCTACCTGATTAACGACTAGTATTCGCAATATAGAAAAACATTCTTAAATCTCAACAGTAAGAAAACAACTTGATTAAAATGTAGGCCAAACACCTTAATAGATACCTCACCAAAGAAGATGTAAAGATGGCAAATAGGCATATGAAAAGATACTCCAGATCATATGTCATCAGGGAAATGTAAATAAAAACAAAATGAGATACTACCATATACTTATTAGAATGGCCAAAATCAGAACACTGACAACACCGAATGCTAGTGAGGATGGGCAGAAACAGTTGCTTTGATTCATTGCTTATGGGAAAACAAAATGATACAACCAATTTTATGTCCAACAGGACAGTTTGGCAGTTTCTTACAAAAGTAAGTGTACTGTTACCGTAACATCCAGCAATGGCGCTTCTTGGTATTTACCTCCAAAAGTTGAAAATGTATGCCCACACAAAAACCTGCACACAATATTTACAGTGTTATTTATAATTGTCAAAACATAAAAGCAACCTAGATGTTCTTCAGTAAGAGAATGGATAAACTGTGGCACATGCAGAGAATGGCATGTTATTCAGTGCTATAAAGAAATGATCTATCAAGCCAGGAAAACACACAGAGGAAACATAAATGCATATTACTAATTTAAAGAGGGCAAACTCTAAAGGCTACATACTACGTGATTCCAACTATATGGCAACCTGGGAAAAGCAAATCTATGAATACAGTAAAAAGATCAGTGAGTGTCAAGTGTTAGTGGGAAGTATGGGAAGGACGAATAGGTTGAGCACAGAGAAATTTTAGGGCAGTGGAACTACTCTGTATGATATTATAGTGGTAAATATATGTCATTATACATTTGCACAAACCTATAAAATGTACAATAGCAAGAGTGACCTCTGTTGTAAACTGTGTCACTCTGGATGATGATGTGTCACTGTAGGTTCATTAATTGTAACAAAGGTACCACTTTGGTGGAGGCTGTTAATCATTGAGGAGCTATGTATGTGTGTTGACACGAGTATACGTTTCAGAGTCGATCTATAAAGATAGTGACTGAAAACTACAGGTTGAATAAGATTGTCTAGGGAGGGTGAGTCATATGAAGTAAGAAGTGCTGAGTAATTCCAACATTAAGTGACTAAGTAAGGATAAAAGAAATTACAAAGGAGACTGAAAAGGAGCATCAGAGAGTAGGAAAACCACAGGAGACTGGTCCCTGAGAAAGTAGACAGAACCTAAATGATACAGGACTCCAAATAAAATATGGACTTAAAATTACTTATCGGATTAATAACAGTATATTATTTTGGACCATTTTGAGCATAGTTTTAGTGAGTAAGTGTTGATATATAGAAGAAAATAAGTAGAGAAGGAAATAAGTAGAGAAGAAAACGTCATAATCAGAGTGGGTTCAGTAGTAAATGAGAGTTAAGAAAATTAAGAAAAAAATGAAGCCCATATTCTAGAATAAATCATACCAAGTTTAAAAATATGTACTTTAAGGACAAATAGTTGCATCATATGGAATCAAATCTATAGGCACTCTTTAATTAGGAGTAACTAAGATAGAGTTCCTGAATTCATCCTGATCTAAGACCAGATAGCATCTTTCTTTTGTTATCTCGTTTTCATATTACTAAACATAGTTCATGTTTCTGCAGTCCCCATTTTCTGGAATCACCAAAGGGAAGGCTAATTTAACTAGTTCTTTGCTTTTCTGATTATAGTTTTCATCACTTTACCACTAGACTTTCTACCTCTACCTCACTGTGTTAGCATATACTTTTCTCTTATTCTCACGTTTACCTATATTCCTAAACACTAATGCACAAATCCAAGCAAGCAGGAACTGAAAATGAAATATGTTCTTTACGATACGGTTTCTTTTAAGTACAAACACTCTCCCACATGGTGGAAAAGGGAAGCGGTACATGGAAAAGGATACTGTAGATTTCTGCAGACTCAGATGAGAAAAAATAATCTTCTGGTTAGAGTACAATGTAAAAAAAAAAAAAAGCTATTCCAAAACCCAAATGCATTTATTGCATTTTGCTGAATTATAACACAAATTTTTTTTTCTGAAAAGTAATAGTCTGTGCTCAAGAATGAGATTTGTCTGAAAACCTTGAATCTTTGCTTTTAAACTGTATTATGTCCATTAATGTAAATTGCATTTACGAGCTTACATTCATTTAGTGGTTTGCTAGCCATTTTGTGATTAATATTTTCAGCAAGCAGGAAAAGAGACACTGCTTGCAGGCAGGCAGGTAGCAACCCTGTGATATGATGGCTCAAATTCAAACCAATGTCGTGTTTACCAAAAGCAGGGATAGAGAACCATAGTCAGAAGTAATTCCAATAATAAGATAATAAATAGAAATAAAACACAATTTTATTTCATGCAAGACTTTTTTAAACCACTATTTTATACACGGGAAATGATACTATGAGACGTTCTTTAGTTATAAAAAAAGATGACACTTTTAAAATCATCATAATTGTGAAGGGTTTTGTACCCTTACTCCCCTAGTACAGTATGTAGTTGAGCAGCCCACCCTTTCCTTTCTTCCTTTTCCACTTCCTTCATTTCTTTCTTTCCTTCCTTCTTCCTGTTTCTTTTTTTTCTTTTCTTCCTTTTTTTTTTTTTTTTTTTTTTGAGACAGTCTAGCTCTGTTGTCCAGGCTGGAGTGCAATGGCACAATCTCGGCTCACTGCAACCTCCATCTCCTGGGTTCGAGCTCTTCTGCCTCAGCCGTGTGAGTAGCTGGGACTACAGGCACGTGCCGCCACACCGGGCTAATTTTTGTATTTTTAGAAGAGACGAGGTTTCACTATGTTGACCAGGCTGGTCTCAAATTCCTGACCTCATGGTCTGCCTGCCTCGGCCTCCTAAAGTGCTGGGATTACATGTGTGAGCCACTGTGCCCGGCCTCCTTTTTCTTTATTGATCTGCTTCTATCTTTCCCCACCTCTCTCCTTCTCTCTTATCTCCCTCCTTTTTTCTCTTTCTTTCCCTTTTCTTCCTCTTGCCCTCCTCCCTTCCTTTCTCCCTCCCTCCCTTCCTCCCTTCCTTCCTTCTTTCCTGCCTTCCTGCCTTCTTTACTTCCTTGTTTCCTTCTTCCAACATTATCTTTTTTCATTATTGAAGTCTGCTAATTTCTGAATACCTACTATGGACTGGGTGTTTGCATTCCCCCAAATTTTGTATGTTGAAGTCCTCATCCCCAGTGTGATTTGGAAGTGAGGCCTTCGGGAGGTAAATAGGATTAGATTAGATTATGAGAGTGAAGCCCTTATGATTAGATTAATGACCTTATCAAAAGAAGAAGAAATCTGAGATCACTCTGTCTATCTACGTGGACCAAGGAAAGGCCATGCTAGTGAGTACACAGTAAGAAGATGGCTGTCTACAAGTCAGATGGGCCTTCACAAGAACCCAAACTTGCTAGCAACTTGATCTTGGACCTCCCAGCCTCCAGAACTGTGAGAAATACATGTCAGTAATTTACCCAGTTATTAATACCCAGTCTACGGTATTAATATTTTATTATAGCAGCACAAACAGACAAAGACAACATTTTCATAATATTGATGGTTGCTAAATTAAATATGTGACCAGAACAAGTATGAACCACTTCATAGATGGGTAAAGTTTTTTTCTTCCTTAAAATAGAATATAGGCAATAGCATTGATAAATATAATACAAATATTATAGGGGTAACATTTTTTTTTATTAGCATGAGAAATTGAGATTGCTAAAATACCATTGTAGTCTTGACTTTCAGACTATTGGCGTAGATGTCATGTTGATGGCAATCAAAAACGTTATTGACAGATGTCTACTCCTTCAGGTAGAGCAGCAAAAGGGTCTCCCTTTGGTGAGATGTATTAAATATTTTGGGCCAGTAGATTGCACTGGTAATTCTCTCTGTGAGTTGAAACAAGCTATATTCCCCCTTCTAGAAATAATATTTGTCACATCACAATAATAATATATATTAACATGGTCATCAATTATTCATCATTTTCTATGTAACAAGAATTATTCTAAGAGTTTCCATATATTCTAAAAATAACCAGACACATCTCACAAACATTTATGCAAAGGGTTTTTTTCTTCTTGAAATTGCAAGCATATATAGTACAATTTCTTCTAAGTGCAGAGTGAATATGTTTATAGATTTCTAGTATCTGTAATCATTACATAAGAGAAACTTAAAAGAAAATCAAATTCCCTTGATCAGGTTCAAGGTCTTATTTACTTCTTTCAAAAATGTCAGTATAACTGTCCTCAGGTTTCACTGTGGTAGGCTCTAAAGCTAATTTAAGCATCAGATGTTTGTATAAAGTGCTCACTTATTTAATATAATAGAGTAAATAGGGTCTTTTGCTTTGGTAGCAGGGACAGACTCATGAACTCTGTACCTGAATTGATCTCTGAAGCTCCATGTAATCCATAATACCTTGATAGAGCCATCAATAGTTCAAAAATATTTTATCAATGAATTTCATAGAATGCTTTTAGGAACGAACACAAAGATCAGCTAAATACAGATGTAGGTTAAGAACTCCAGCCATGTGTTGGTTGGATAATACATAGCTGCAAAATTATTTATATCAGGCATATGGAAGTATAATCCTAGGAAAGTGGAATAAAATAAAATAAACTTCATTTTTTAGTGTTTCGGCATAAAATATTCCCATGTTTTGTTTAATAGATTGAAAATGTAGTATTTTCACATTTTCTCTTAAAAGTTGAATCAATAATTTTTTTCCAAGAAACATTGCCAATGAACACTATAGCAATAATAATACAAAGTTTTAGAAACATAGAGTTAATTTCAAATATAACCCAGGAAAGGCAGATTTTACAAACTACAGATTGGACATATTAGACTGGATGTCTAGTATTTACTGATTTGACTTCTGTATTCATTTCCACTAGTTCTAAAAATAGAGCAAAATGTTCTTTGGGATGTCATTCATCCCTATTCTTAGCCATGCTCTTTGGACACAATTTATTCACTCATTTAAGAATTACTGAGTGATTTACAGGTGCCGGGCAGTGTTACACAATCAGAAGATATAGAAATGAATGGTAGATGAAAAAAAGCCCTATCTCTTTCCCCAAGGGCGATAAGAGCTTGCAAGGTAAAAGGTGATGTTTGATGGAGTATATGAGTAAGAGAGGTTCTTGCACTGGAGTTTAAAGTGTTGAGATGTGAAGACTGGAGCTTCATCAGCCATCTTACAACCATGTAAGGAGCTAGCCCAGCAATAAGGAAAATATGGAAGAAGATAGAGCTAAAACATTCAAGTGAAAACAGACAAACCAAAAAAGAAAAACTTACGGCATTTTCTGATATTCTTAATTAAGCTGTGGCTAAAGCTGGAATTATTCTTGAAGATATGTGAGTCAGGAAATTTCATTTTTAGGCTATTAAAAACTAGGTTTTCTAGCACTTGTAAGTGAAAGAATCTTAATTTCTGCAGAAACATTTTTAAAATTTTAAGATAAATATGAAAATGTTGATCAACATCTTGTTGATGTCTGAGTTAATGAGAAAAGTTAATCTATATTATTTGTGTTAATATCTATAATAATATAAAAATAACATTATTCATGGAATAATAATATATTTAGAAATCAACTATATTTTATTTTCATTTTCACATGTGAAATTGAGTGAAAAGCATTGGAAATTTCTTTTGACTATTTATAAGCAAGAGGAACAATTTGTCAAACTAGAATTTAACCACTCAAAATTATAATAAACTTCAGTGTTTAAACTCCTATTACATTGTACAATTTCCAATTATTCATTCTAAATCTGTGGTTTGTGTTGGCAAAATTAAAACTCTTAAAAACTTCAAAGTGATCCATCTTTCCATATTTTTGCACCTAGAATAAAATAGAGAGATTCAAATTACACCTGTAAAATACTGTCGCCTAAATTAACTACTTTTAGATACATACACATTGTTAAACCTTTGATTTAATACTAAGTTCTACAATTCTCTGTCCTGCCTATAGTCTAAAGCTCACCTGTATGTTAGTGCCTCATTACATCCCTTGCAGATCCAAACAAAAGCTGACTACAATTTCAAGAATGTATTTTGTTTGCTGTACCTAGTACGTCTACTGTGAACTGCTTAAAATTGTATACTCGGACTCTCAGAATATTTTTTACCATTTATGCCCCTCCCCCAAAATTGGATCATGTATTACTGTGTATTTATAACTCTGTTGACCTTTATATCTTGAATTGAAAATTGCAGAATTCAGAAGCATTGAATTACACATAAAATGGGACCAGTGGTGAAATTGTGATTACAAAATTTTCCGACATACTGTTGTTTCCATTTACAACATAAGGTTCACTGAATAAATGTTCTGAATGTTTACCATAATATTTGCATCTTGCTTATAACAAATTGCTAACCGGTAAGTTTATGGGGTACCATATGGGTCTCAGTTCTTTAGTTGGCGGCAGTTAAACAAATCCTACATTTTTACACATAAATAAATGCTTGAGAGAGAAACTACCCATTTTATGAAATCATATGTCCAGTTGGATGTAGGTCAGGAAGGACTTACTAGTGTGTTAGTAGCCATAAAAACCTGCCCCAGGCTAATTACTATTTAGTTGCAGGGGTTGGTTCAGCTAGCTATGCATACGTTATAGCCCATATGTACAAACCTTCCCATTTGTAGGAAGACCAGATGGCCCCTCCCTAAGCACGAACCTTTCCTGCTACGTGGATTAACTCTGAAAGATTTAAATTGCTTGCTTTAAAAAAAAATTGACTTTAGTGCCCATATTTTTCATAGTTATTAGAGACTTTTAATTCAGAAAGAGCAGCAAATGCTATTTGTTCATGCAGAATTTTTGCTAGTGATGCATTGTTTTCACCTTGAAATACACATGAAAAAATTATTCTTACTATTTCACGGATTTTTTTCATATATTATAGATTAACTTGTTTGAACTGGACACTATGAAAGGGGGTTATATATACTGATGATTAATGTTTACTATATTGAACAGTTTTATATATATATATAGGAGTTCATGTCTCCCAAAACATAATTTGAAATTATAGTTAATTTCTGTGGAAGAGTAAAATATCAAAATTTCTCTGAAAACAGGATTTATAAAATCATTATTGTTAGAAATAATATATCTGGAAAAATATTTCAGGTACAAAAGTAGATAAATAAAATACATATCCATTTTTGAAGCAAAAACTATACTCACTGTATCATTCTATGGCAAAATCAACATGAAAAGAACATATTATTGGCTTATTTCTTGCCATTAAATTTGAATATAACAAAATATTAATCACATAAAATATGAATTTTTATAATCAAAATTTTATTCATATAAAATAATCTGAATTAATGTTTTTCAAAGTCTTGTGTCAAGAGGCATTCATCTTAATTAGTATATAGTTAATTATAAATTTGATGTTCTTATGGTCAAATGACTTATTATTAACTAAATCTGAAAGCCTATAATTAAAGTAAATCTACAAGGATGTCCTATGATATATAATTACTGAAACGTCAGCATCCTCAGAATCTTCCACATTGAATATTCAAATTTAATTGCAAACAAATATAATCTTTTAAAATTTCTATAGGGAAAGCAGTCAAACATTTCAATTATCCTATCCAAAATGGGTCACCAAGCTAAAGAAAATAAAACTCTAAATGTAAAATTCTAGTTAAAATTTGTATATTTACCAAAATTCTATCAATTCCATCATTAAGATTTTAAATTATTAATATGATGGTCCACTATTATTCATTAAATATTTTTATATATAGTTCAGGAAATACATGACGAGTTGACAGAAGTAAGCTTCAGACGATCAGTTCAGGAAATATGAATAAAATATTCATATTTCAGTTCAGGAAATATGAATAAAAATTAATTCTGATAGCTACAAAGAGCTTTGTTGATGGGCTTGGAATATAAAATGTATAGATTTCAAAACGGCATATGAAAGTTGGGCGTTAGAGGAATGAAAGAAGATGGAGGAAAGACAGCTCCCAAATTTACAAATAAGACACATCTAGAAACTTGTAGTAATTGTGTAATAATCTGTTATGAGAGTTGAAGTACCTCATGAACTTCAAGGAACCATTTACTTTTGTGACATTATTTTCTGTCCTTTAATCAGCAAGGTTTCTATTTCTTGAATATCATTTTAGATAATAGACTAATGAAATACTACAACCTTCTATAAATGAATGATTTTGCTGTAAAAATAATATAAAAGCAACCATATGTTCATGAATCAGGTATTGAAAATACTACATGTAAAAAAGAACCCCTATATTTTTTGTAATATTATTAAAATTTATTTACTGAGAATTGTGTCCCTAAGTCAGCTAAGGCAGATAATGAAGTTGTCATTGTAAATGTAAATATTTCTTTATCTTTTTCATGATGAAAATATTGTCATTTCATAATATATAATTATAATCTGATTAGTAAATTTAATCAGTATTTTAATACCCTCATATTAAAACTAGGAAAATGATTAAATTTTTGAAATAATTTTGTTTACTCATATATCACAGGAGGACCATTTTACACCAACAATTTTCACATCATAACATGTCTTATGTTAGAAATAATAACAACCAGAATTCACTTGTTTTTCATTAGCAGCACTATTGACATTTTGGGCAATAATTTGTGGGAGGAGTGCTCCTGCACATTGTAAAACGTTTAGCAGCTTCTAACCACTAGCAGTCAGTAGCACTTTGCTAGTTGTGACAGCCAAGTGTCTTGACATTGCCAAATGTCCCCTGAAAGACAAAATTAATGCCACTTGAGCACTGTGCTAACCATAGGTGATAAACAAAATTTTATATATTTCATGCTAAAAGAAAGAAGCCAATAATATAATAAAATATGTAAAAAATATTTTATGAGGTTTTCTTTGTCTTGTAAATTTAAGTTCCTTATAGATTCTGGATATTAGACCTTGGTCAGATGCATAGTTTGCAAAAATTTTCTCCCATCTATAGGTTATCCGTTTATTCTGTTGATAGTTTCTTTTGATGTACAAAAACTCTTTAGTTTAACTAGATTCCACTCATCAATTTTTGCTTTTGTTCCAATTGCTTTTGGTATCTTCATCATGAAATCTTTGCACATGCCTATGTCCTAAATGGTATTGCCTAGGTTGTCTTCCAGGGTTTTCATAGTTTGGGGTTTTACATTTAAGTCTTTAATCTATCTTGAGTTAGTTTTTGTATATAGTGTAAGGAAGGGGTCCAGTTTCAAGCTTCTGCATGTTTCTAGCCAGTTATCTCAGTGCCATTCATTGAATAGGGAATCCTTTACCCATTGCTTTTTTTTGTCAGGTTTTGATCTTTGTTAAAGATCAGGTAGTTGTAGATATATGGTGTTATTTCTGCGTTCTCTACTCTATTCCATTGGTGTATGTGCCTATTTTTGTACTAGTACCATGTTGTTTTGGTTACTGTAGCCTTGTAGTATAGTTTGAAGTCGGGTAGCATGATGCCTACAGCTTTGTTCTTTTTGCTTAGGATTGCCTTGGATATTCAGGCTTATTTTTGGTTCCACATGAATTTTAAGATAGTTTTTTTTTTAGTTCTCTGATGAAAGTCAGTGGTAGTTTAACGGGACTAGCATTGCATCTATACGTTGCTTTGGGCGGTATGGCAATTTTAATGATATTCTTCCTATCCATGAGCATAAAATGTTTTTTCCATTTATTTGTGTTATCTCTAATTTCTTTCAGCAGTGGTTTGTAGCTCTCCTTGTAGAGATCTTTTGCCTCCCCCTTTAGCTGTGTTCCTAGGTATTTTATTCTTTTGTGGCAATTGTGAATGGGAGTTTATTCATGATCTGGCTTTCCTCTTGCCTGTTGTTGGTGCATAGGTATGCTCATGATTTTTCCACATTGATTTTGTATCCTGAGACTTTGATGAAGTTACTTATTAGCTTAAGAAGCTTTTGGGCTCAGACAATGGGGTTTTCTAGATATAAGATAAAGTCACCTGCAAACAGGGATAGTTTGAATTATTTTCTTCCTATTTGTATGCCCTTTATTTCTTTCTTTTGCCTGATTGCTCTGGTCAGAACTTCCAATACTAAAGGAATAGGAGTGGTGAGAAAAGGCATCCTTGTCTCGTGCTGGTTTTCAGGGGGAATTCTTGAACAGACACTTTTTCAAAAGAAGACGTACATGTGGCCAACAATCACGTGAAAAAAAGCTCGATATCACTTATCACTAGAGAAATGCAAATCAAAATCACAATGAGACACCATCTAACACCAGTCAGAATGGCTACTATTAAAAAGTAAACAAATAACAATTGCTGGCAAGGTTGTGGAGAAAAAAGAACACTTTCACACTGTTGGCGGGAGGGTAAATTAGTGTAACCACTGTGGAAGACAGTGTGGCGATTCCTCAGAGACCTAGAGGCAGAAATACCATTTGGCCCAGCAATCCCATTGCTGGGTATATGCCCAAAGCAATATAAACCATTCTATTCTAAATTTCCATGCACATGTATGTTCACTGCAGCACGATCCACAATAGCAAAGGCATGGAATCAACCTAAATACCCAGCAGTGATAGACTGGATAGACTGTATATTTCAGAGAATACTAGGCAGCCATGAAAAAGAATGAGATTATGTCCTTTACAGGGACATGGATGGAGTTGGAGGCCATGATCCTTCATAAACTAACACAGACACAGACAACTAAATACCGCATGTTCTCACTTATAAGTGGGAGCTAAATGATGAGAAAACATGGACACATAGAGAGGAACAACACACAGCAGGGTCTTTCAGAGGCTAGAGGGTGGGAGGAAGGAGAGGATGAGGAAAAACACCTAACGGGTACTAGGTTTAATACCTGGGTGATGAAGTAATCTGTACAACAAACCCCCATGACACAAGTTTACCTATGTAACAAATCTGCACTTGTACCCCTAAACTTAAAATAAAAGTTAAAAAAAATAACACTTTATAAAATAGAGAAATCTGGTATATTTCTAATTTTATAATAAAGCAGGACACAAACATTTTTGTTCATAATATGTTCTCAAGAACACAAAGTTCTTAAATCATAAAAGGCACATTTATTATACTACATTAATTAAGACAGAAAAGAGAAATTTCAAAAATTGCTTACACACAATTTGACTACTAGTAGAAACTAAAATTGTATTTTGGTTCATGGCACTAATATTCAAGTTGTAATTCAAGTGCCATGAATTAGTTCATGGCACTAATATTCAAGCCAAAAGTGGCTGTTTTATCTTAATACTTTAGTATTTTAAATGTCATAAGCACACCCTGTGGAATCAGTAATGGGATACAGATAATGGAAATCAAACAAAGAAAAGCCACAAAATCACCCTGCACCAAGTTGTTTTTCTTTTTTAAGATTCTTAACTCCCAACCAGTTTTATTTAGTTGCAAAAGGTGAAAAACACAATTATCAGAGATAATAACCCCACAGGTACAAATATCTGCAAATGCTCAAGTCTCTTATATAAAATGGCACAGTAATTGCACAAGACCTATGCGCACCTTCCCATATGCTTTGTCATCTCTAAATTACTTCTAGTACCTAATACAATGTAAATGCTATGTAAATAGTTGTTTCATGGTATTCTTTAGGGAATAATGATAAGAAAAATGTCTGTGCACGTTTAGTACGGATACAACCCCGCATTTAAAAAAAAGTTTTCAATCTGCAGTTGGTTGAATCTGTGGGTGCAACACCCACAGATGTGGAGAGCTGAATATATTTGATTTAGGGACAGTAACGTGAAATACAAAAGAGGAAGAGATATTTTCTTATGTTTTCTTTTAGACTTTCATTCTGTCACCCAGACTAGAGTACAGTGGTGTGATCTTGGCTCACTGCAACTCTCGCCTCCTGGGTTCAAGTGACTCTCCTGCCTCAGGCTCCCAAGTAGCTGGGATTACAGGTGCATGCCACCATGCCAGGCTAATTTTTGTATTTTTAGTAGAGACGGAATTTCACAGTGTTGGCCAGGCTGGTCTTAAAGTCCTGACCTCAGGTGATCTGTCGCCTTGGCCTCCCAAAGTGCTGGGATTGCAGACATGAGCCACTGCACCCGGCCCTATATTTTCTAAATTTTAATCTATCTTTGATCTTTCCCAGTCTTTCTAATAATTAATAGAAAACTTTCCGTAATAAATTTATAGTACCTTTAAGACAGACACCAGGCCAAGCCAGGTGGCTCATGCCTGTAATCCCAGCACTTTGGGAGGCTGAGGTGGGTGGATCACAAGGTCAGAGATTGAGACCATCCTGGCTAACATGGTGAAACCCCGTCTCTACTAAAAATACAAAAAATTAGCTGGGTGTGGTGGTGGGCGCCTGTAGTTCCAGCTACTCGGAAGGCTGAGACAGGAGAATGGCGTGAATCGGGAAGGTGGAGCTTGCAGTGAGCCGAGATCATGCCACTGCACTCCAGCTTGAGCAACAGAGCAAGACTCCATCTCAAAATAAATAAATAAATAAATAAATAAAGGCACCAAAGTTCAATAATAACCTTTATTATCTGATATATTTGGATTAGTGATCTGAAGTTTATAATATGAAAAACATATGAATGACTTTCTATTAATATTTTTAGATTTAAAACTTTTCATATTTTTGACATTTAGTTTTCACTATCTACATGATTATTTTCTTTAAAAGTATCTCATAACTTCCACTCAGTGTAATAATTTCCATTCGATGTGCAGACCTTTTAAGATTACCACCTGCAGAGAACAATCATAAAATTGAAACAGCAAAGAAAGATAACTTTCAGAATCACCAGAAATAAATTAGAAATCAATAACAATAATATAACCATAAATCCCAAAATATTTGAAAATTAAACATCACACTTCTAAAAATGTAGTAGCTGAATATGGAATGATATGAAAATTTTAAAAGATGGGAACAAAATAATAATGAGGATACAGCACACAGGAATTTTTGAGATACAGCTAAAGAAGTACCTAGAGGACAAGACATATTGTTACATGAAATAAAATAATAAGAACAATTTAAAATCAATGATTGAAACTCTTCCTTAAGAAATTAGAAAAGAATCTAAAATCAAAGTAAGTAAAAAAAGAAAATAATAAAGATGAATATAATTCAATGAAATTAAAAATGTTAAATATAAAGAAAATCAATGAACCCTAAAGCAGGCTCTTAGAAAAGATTAAGAAAATGTATATGCCTGTAGGTAGATTGCTAAGAATACAGGAGGAAGTATAAATTACTAATACCAGGACAAAATGAGTGGTCATATTACAGATTCTACAGACTTTAATATCAAAACGAAGACATATAAACCAACTTTATTGCAATGAATTAGACAGCAAAATTAAAACTGATACATTTCTTGAAACACACAAATTACCAAATATGACCAATAAAAAATTTAAAACTTGAAAACTCCTTTCCCAATTAAGGAAATTGAAAGTATAGTTTTCACAAAGAAAAGGCTATATAGATTAACAGGTAAATTCTATCAAACTTTCAAGGGAGAGCATTACCAATGCAAACACTTCCCCTCTCAAAAAAATAAACTATGATTAGGAAACATGTTTCAACTATATTTACGAGGCTGGTATATCCTTATACTAAAATCAGGTAATTAACAAGAGAAGAGAACTATAAATCCCTCATAATCACAGATGTGAAAATCACTTTAAAATTTAAGCCAGTTTAAGTCAATGATATATGTAAAAGGTAATGCATAATAAACAAGTGGATTTATTCTATCAATGCAAGGCTGCTTTAAAATCCAAGATATCAAACAATGTGATTCATCACATAATAAAATAAAAGAGAAAAGGGAAAAACCCTAAGAGGACTTTAAAATATGCAAATAAATATTTTAATAAAAGTCTCTGCCCACTCATATTTTAAAAATGAGAGTAAGGATAATAAAATAACTTCTCAGCAAAATGGGAATATAGGGATAGAAGGAAAACATCTTAATCTGATGAAGGATGTTGATAGAAAGGAAAAATCCCATAAAACCATAGATAAAATTACACTCTTCTCCTAATGGTATACCTAAGACCAGAGAGAAAACAACAATAATGGTTTATTACCTCTCCTCAACATTATACTAGTGATCCTAGCCAGTGAAATAAGACAAGTAAAAGAAATAAGAGGTACAAAGTTTGTAGTGCAAAGAGTATAACTGTTCATATTTGTAGGCAACATGATTATGTACATACAAACATTAAGGAATAAGGAATCTACATAAAAACTTCTTGGCTAATGAGTCAATTTAGTAAGCTCATGGAATATAAGTTCAGTATGCAAAAATTAGTTCTATGTTAATACTAGTAATGAACAATTAGAAAAAGAAATTTACCAATCCCATTAAAAATGAAAATAAAATACATAGAAACAAATGTACCCAAAGTTGTGTAAGATGTGTATACTGAAAACTATAAAATATTATAGAGTAAAATAGAAGACTAAATAGATATACGTTTATGGCCCTTAAAACTAATTTGTGTTATGCATTTATTTTCTAGATCAATTGTTGTTTGACAATGGTATTTTTAAAGAGATGTTTACAATTACCTGATAGTTAAGATATTTAACAGATCTTTCACACTTTATACCATCAACATGAATCTGATATTGGGAACCACTGAAATAACCTTCTAACCTATTAGAATTAAAAAAAAATCTATCTCTACCTCCTTCAACTAATCCTGTTTGATATATCTTAGTAATGTATTTGGGTCACTTAATATGCATATTTCCGGAAAGGGATCATCTCCTCTCAGCTGCTTTCTGTGGAAGCATCAAGAAAAAGAGGGAAAAAAGTTATATGTATTTATTTTTTAAATTAGTAATTTCACCCTGTTATTTTGTGGGAATGATGAATCTTTTTTCTCCCTAACACTAACTCTAGGCCAGCCTAGTCGGTTACATGCTATGGGTGGAATTCCAGCAAAAAGCGGATTGGATTAAAATTTGCTCTTATTGGATTGTTATGGTCCTACATCATAATGATAATGACCACTTGGTTGAGAGCACTATTCTCTAAATCCTTCAACAGTGACATTTGTGGACCAAAGTTGGGGACAAAATGGGTCTCTGTAAGTTACTTAAAAATGCCTTTCTCCCTCTTGAATCAGAACCTTTTCGATGAAAATTCTAAGTGTAAATAGGAGACGATTATTAAAAAAGGTAAAATTATGCATATCAAAATGGAATACATCACCTTTGTATAGGTACAGGAAGAACAATAACCTAGGTACCTGGAGAGGAAAATCTGGCGTTAGTAATCTTGGTCATTCGGAACCATCAGTAGCCTTTCTCATGAAGGAAAATAACCTTGCACAGTACTCCAAACTGTTACAAGCTGAAATTTAACTGACACCTGGATTTGCTGTCCATCTACAGAGAGATCTGTCTAAAATCTGATCCTCATTCCCCTTAAAATTACAGAGGAGTCTATTGGGAACAACACAAAATGGCCCCGTTCTTACAAAAAATCTTTTCTCACAAACACCTATCCCATACTTCTGGATATCTTCCTTACCTATATTCTCAATTATTTTTTTGAGGAAAATGAAAGCCACCTTGCTGGTGGTGTGGACAAGCAGGACAGATTGGAGTGACTCCAGAAACTACGACTAGACAATTATTTGAACTGAACTGGCAATGTGAGTACATACCAGCCATCCTGGAGGCCATATTAGAGGCAGTCATCCTATGCTTTCCAACTGATGTAAGTCCAACTTAGGAGCACTCATCAATACTTTCTTCTGCCCCTGAGATTAAATGTCTTCCATAGAATCCAGGCATAAACTTACATCCATCCTGAAAACACCTTTGGAATGTTCATAAAATAGCTCTATGTATTTAAGGAAACATCATGAATGGATTATGCACTCAGATGACTGTGCAGATATCTCCAAAATGAGACCAGCCTTGGTTACTCAGGAGAGTGCTGGAGCAAAGGAGCCTCTCAGAAGATAACACACTGCTTATTTATGCGTGTCCTTTTGGGAGTTTTCCCTACTATAGAAATTATGCAATTAGAAAAGATACTATAAAATTTGTTCCTGATTTTAGTTGAAGTGATTAATGATGCTACTGTAGTTATGGAGGCCATTTAGGTTGCATTATCTTACTGGCAATGGTTGTTACAGATAATAGAATTTGCCCAATATTCCTATTTTCAGGCCAAGGCAGTGTTTCCGTAATTGTTAACACACCTTGCTATACTAGGATTAATGCCTCAAGCCAAGTGGAAAGGTTGATACAGAAACATAAGCACAAAGCCACCTGGTTTTCTAAGGTAGAGTCAGAAGTGTTATGGAATTTGGGTTGGGTCCAGAAACCTAAGATCTGCGATTGTATTACAGTCATATAGGTTGGCCTCATCCTGTTTACGAGCCTTGACAGACTTGTAGTTTGCTTAACAGTACCCATACTTAAATAAAAATAATACAGTGATTAAATAGCCTTGACCCAGCTGTGGTCTGTCCAGCGAAATTTTTCAGAAGCTGAAATGGCATGGAAATGATAGCTAAATGTTATTGGTAGAAAATTCTTCACATGTATCTCTTGTTTCTGCACATTTTGTGAGCAGAGGTACTGACAGATTTTGTTCTTTTAAAAAATGTGTGTATAATGAATAAGTCTGAAAGATTTAGATAGTGTCTCCTGAGCAGAGAGCAGGTTTACTTACTCATATGGTTTTGCGGTGTCCCCACCCAAATCTCGTCTTGAATTGTAATCCCCATAATCCCCATATGATGACAGAGGGAACTGGTGGGAGGTGAAAGAATCATGTGGGCAGTCCCCCCATGCTGTTCTCATGATAGTGAATGAGTTCTCACGAGATCTGATGGTTTGTAAGTGTTTGGCAGGTCCCCTCTCTCACGCTCTCTCTCTCACCTGCCACCATGTAAGACATTCCTGCTTCCCCTTCTACCATGATTGTAAGTTCCCTGAGGCTTCCCCAGCCATGCAGAGCTGTGATCAATTAAACCTCTTTCTTCATCAGTGAAGCCATTCAGTACTAGATTTTTCTTTTTTGGAAGACTTTTTATTATTGTTTCAATCTCAACACTCATTAGACCACTTGATTTGTGGCCAAACTCATTTTTTTTTTTGTTTTGTTTAGGTTTTCTATTTTTCTGAAATAGAATAACAAAACGAACCAAAAATGAATTCAATCTTGGTAGGTTTTTATGTGTCCAGGAACTTATCCATTTCCTCTAGGTTTTTCAATTTGGTTGTATATAATTGTTTTATAACAGTCTCTAATAATTCTTTGTATTACTGTGGTATTAATTGTAACGCCTCCTTTTTCATTTCTAATTTTGAGTACTTTCCCTTTCTTTCTTAGTCTAGCTAAAGTTTTTATTCTGTTTTTTCAACAAACCAACTTTTATTTCATTGATTTTCTGTTTGTTTTTTGTATCAATTTTATTTCTGCTCTCATCAGTATTATTTATTTTCTTCTACTAATTTTGTGTTTCATTTGTTTTTTATTTTCTAGTTTCCTGGGGTGAATCTTTAGGTTGTTTATTTGAAATCTTTCTACATTTTTTGTACGCATTTATCTCTTTTAACTTCTCTCATAATACATATTTTGCTATGTCTCATAGGTTTTGGTGTTCTGTGTTTCTCTTTTCAGTTTTTCAAAAAAATATTTAATTTACTTCTTGATTTCTTCTTTGACTCACTGGTCATTCAGAGTATTTGGTTTAATTTCCAGGTGTTTATAAAGTTTCCAAAGTTTCTCTTGGTTATTCATTTTTAGACTTACTCCATTATGGTCAGAAAAAAAATACTAGATATGATTTTTAATTTTTAAAATTTGTTGAGACTTGATTTGTGGCTGAATGTAGGGTCTATCCAGAATAATGTTCAATTTGCTGATTAGAAGAATGTGTATTCTAGAGCAGTTGGATGAAGTATTTTGCTAATGTTTGTTGGGTCTATTTTGTCTATATTTCTGTTTAAATATAATATTTCTTTGTTGATTTCTTGTTCATATGATCTGGCCAGTGCTGAGAGTGGGGTGTTGAAGTTCTCAGCTGTTATTGTATTGGAATCTATCTCTTTGTTTTAATTGATTATTATTTGCTTTATATATCTAGGTGTTCCAGTGTTTGGTGTGGGTCTGTGTGTGTGTGTATATAATATATATATATTATATATATGTAAATATACATATAATTATTATATATTTTTGCTAAATGATTCATTTATTATTATATAATGATGTTCTTTGTTTCTTTTTACAGTTTTTAACTTGAAGTCTATTTTATCTCATGTAAATAGAACTAACCCTGCTCATTTTAAATTTATGTTTGTGTGGAATAGCTTTTTCCATTTTGTCTCTTTAAGTCTATGTTTGTCTTTTTAGGTAAAGTGAGTTTCTTGTAGGCATATAGTTGGATCTAGTTTTTTAATTCATTCAGTAAGCTAAACTGTTAAATGAGAAAAATAATTCATGCACATTCAAGGTTATTATTAATAGGCAAGGATTTACTGCTGTAGTTTTAAAAAAATGTCTTCTTGTTGTTTTCAGTATCTTTTTATCTTTCCTCATTTTATTGCTTCTCTTTGTGGTTTGGTGGTTTTCTGTCATAATTACGTTTGCATCATTTATCTTTCTCATTTGTGTATTTGCTCTACTAATGAGTTTTATATTTTTACATGTTTAAATTGGAATAGGTATCTTTCATTTGCTTTTAGATCTAAGACTCCCTTAAGCATTTATTGTAAGATTAGTCTAGTGGTGATGAATACCCTCAGATTTTGTTTGTCTGGAAAAGACTATTTCTCCTTCATTTCTGAAGTGTAGTTTTGCTGAGACTAGTAATCTTGGTAGGCCTTTTTTCCTTTTTTTTTTTTTTTAATCCTTTCAGCTCTTTTAATATGTATTCCCTTTCTCTCCTTAGCAGTAAGGTTTCTGCTAAGGAACGTACTGTCTATCTAGTGGGTATTTTCTTATGTGTTATTTGATGCTTTTCTCATGCTTTTAAAATTCTGTCTTTTTCCTTGACTTCTGACAGTTTGACTGTAATGTGCATTGGAAAGGACCCTTTTCTGTTGAATCTATTTGGGATCTTTGAGATTTCTGTATCTAGGTGTCTATATTTCTCCCAAGACTTTGGAATTTTTCAGCTATTATCTCATTAAATAATTTTTTATGCTTTTTCCATCTTTTCTTTTTCTGAACCTTTCATAATGCTAGTATTTGCTAGCTTAATGATGCCCTGTAAGTTCTGAACACCTTTCTTTTATTCATTTTTTGGTTATTTATTGTTTTTTGGCTACTGGAGTATTTCAGAATACTTGCCTTCAAGGTCAGAAATTTTTCTTCTTGATCTAGACTATTGTGGAAGATCACTATTATATTTTAAGATTTTGTTCACTGAATTATTCAGCTCCAAGATTTCTGTTTGCTTCCTTTTTATATCTATCTCTGTTGAATCTCATTCAGACAATGGATTGTGTTCCGATTTCAGTGAATTATCTATCTATACTCTCTTATATCTTGCTGAGTTTTCTTAAGATTATTATTTTGAATTTCTTTTAAGCATTTCATAATTATTTTCTTTAGGGTCTACTACTGAGGAATTACTGTGCTCTTTTGGGGTGTTGTTTCCTTGCTTTTTCATATTTCTTGTGTCACAACATTAAAATCTGTGCATCTGGTGAAACAGTTGCTTCTTTCAATTTTATGAAGCAGCCTTTGCAGGGAAATACTTTTTCCTATATGTGATCTATAGTGTCAAGTTGGGTGAGTTCCTTAAGATTTGGTTCTATGTGGATTCAGTAGTGTAATCTTTGTGTAATTTTTTCATCTGTAATCAGTGTCAGTGATACTTGCAAGTGCCTTAGTGGACTAGACCGAAGGTGTTCATGGAGGCAGTGGTTTGCCTTTTCCAGAGATGAAGCCACTGGCAGTAGGTGCCTGACAGGCCAGTTCTTGAGCCCTAGGCCGCCTGTGCATGTTGCTAAATGACTCCACTAGCTAATCATGTAGGTTTGCCGGTGGTGGTGGATGCCAGGAAGCCAGCTCCAAGGCCTTGGAAAGCACACATTTCAGTTTTTATGGTTTTGGAGGCAGCTCTCTGCTATGTTAAATCACCTGGTTTGTGGGGCACAGCGTCTTGCACAGGCTGAGGTACAAGAAATATAGCTATACTGCTGGATCCAGCTGGAGTCATGGTGTTGCAGCTTATTGGGTGCACATGGTGAGATGATGGCTAGGCCCCACAGATACTGAGATGCAGGGGCTACTAGCCCCCAGGACCGCATGCTTTTCAGCAGTGGCTCCGTTTTCCAAATGATACCTTGCTACAGCAGCTTGGGTCCTGGGGAGGAAGGGGAGCCAGCTATTTTCTTTCTGGGGCAATTCATCACATGGGCTCCAGGTGGCCCCCTATATAGTAAGCTCAGGGCCCTTGAAAATTCTAAGACTCTTCTGTAGTTAGAATTGCAGGCGTCTGTGGTAGTATTAATAATTAGTCATGGGGACTGCTGGAGATCTCCCACTTACCTATTTACCACAGTGAGGAGTCCCTAATGGCTCTGGGCCAGTCCCTGCCAAGTGCTTTGCTTTTCTCTCTATGATGCCAACCTAAGTTTCCACGTTTCAGAGTCTGTCACTTCTTTGCAAACTTCCAAACAATGTCTCTCTTAAACACTCCGCTCAAATTGAAGTTACCTATTTGTTGTTGTGTTTTATCTTTGTGAAGAAGAGCATTGAACACTTCTAATTAGCCATCTTGATGATAACTATTCTGCTCATTGTGTTTTGAGGAATAAAGTTCTTTGTCTCTGACCCAGAGTCTCATATCTTCTGCCATCATCAATAAAATTGTAGAAGCTTATTAGCTTTCAAGTGGAGTAAAATCTTTGACACTTCAGTTTTTGATACAATGTTGAAAAAAAAGTGCTCAAAGTAGATATTTTTCTTGTTCCTGATATTAGGGAAAACAGATTTAGTATTTTATTGTTTGTTATTATAATATCTACAGAATTTTTTTCATAGATGACCTTTTTATCAAGTTGAGAAGGCTTCTTTTCATACCAGCTTTGCTGGATTTGTATGATAAATTATGGATTTTGTCAAATGCTTTTGCTATGTCTGTGAAGATGATTGTCATTTTTTAGTCTTTTAGTAGGAAGAACTTCATTGACTGATTTTTAAATGCTATCACCCATGCATTAATGAGATAATCTCCCACTTATTTATGTTTTATCCTTTTTCTTTTTCTTTTTCTTTTTTTTGAGATGGAGTTTTCTCTTGTTGTCCAGGCTGGGGTGCAATGGCGCGATCTCGACTCACCGCAAACTCCACCTCCTAGGTTCAAGCATTTCCCTTGCCTCAGCCTGCCGAGTAGCTGGGATTACAGGCATGGGCCACCGCACCTGACTAATTTTGTATTTTTAGTAGAGACAGGGTTTCTCCATGTTGCTCAGGGTGGTCTCAAACTCCCAACCTCAGGTGATCCCCTCCCGTTGGCCTCCCAAAGTGCTGGGATTACAGACGTGAGCCACCGCACCCGGCCTTTATCCTTGTCGTATATTATTGAGTTTAATTTGCTAAATCACTGTCAAGGTTATTTTACATCTAGGTTCATAAGGGATTTTTTTTTTTTTTTAATTTTAGTACTCTTGGTTTTGGCATCAGGATAATTAGGACCTTATAGAATAATTTGGGAAATATCCCCTCCAATTTAATCTGGAAGAATTTGTGTATAATTGGTATTATTTCTTCTTTTATTGTTTGGTAGAAAATTCATTAGTATTTAAATCTCTTTTTTCCCATATAATCATTTAAAGCCGTATTTTTTTTCTAAAATGTAGGTGCATTCTTCAATTAGAGATACATTGTGTTTTCTTTATCAGTCAATGTAATGTATTTTCTTATTCTCTTGGGATATTCACCATGGAATATTTAGAAGTCTGTTCTGTAAATCTGGGATTTTTCAGACATTTTCCCTTATCTTTTTTTAAAATTTCATTATGATAAGTGAATATACTTTATATATTTTCAATTTTTCTAAATTTTTGAGACTTACTTTATGTACTGTTATATAATATATCTTAGTAAATGTTTCATGTAAACTTGGAAAACATGAGTATTCTATTACTTTTGGGTGTAGTACTTTGATTATGTCAATTAGATCAAGTTATATTATAATGCTATCTAGGTTTTTATAATTTTAGTAATCTTCTTTCTACTTAAAAAAAATCCAGAGAGAAAGAGCGATGTTTCAATTCTCCAAATCTGATTGTGATTTATCTATTTCTCTTTTAATTTCTATTTATTTTTGTACTATTTTTAGAGCTCAGTTGTTTAATATATACACTTTTAGAATGATCTCTTTCAAAGCATTGACTATCATTATGAAATTTTCCTCCTTATCTTTGGTAATATCTCTTTTTCTGACATTTATTTAGATGTCAATATAATTATTCCACATTTTTTTGTGAGCAAATATTGTATAATAAAATATTTTTATTCTTTTTCTCTTAATTTATTTTTGTCAGGAGTCAAGCCAAGTTTCTTGTAGGCAGCATGTAATTGGGCCTTACTTTCTATTCAGTTTAACAATTTATTTCTTTTAATTTTTTTGTTTTGACTCTATTAATATAACATCAATCTGTTTCATTTTAATATCTCATCTTGCTGTTTCTCATCTGTTTTTGTAAATTTTCCCCTTTTAAAATTATTAATATTTTTATGCATTTTAATTTATCTCTTCTATTGGCTTATTTGCTATCTCTACTTGTTCTTGTTTCATTTGCTTGTTTTGTTTAATGGATACTGTTGGGATTATAACATATGCTTTTAATTTATGAGAGTACATCTTTAAATAGCATTATACAAGTTCACATATCACCTTACACTATACTGAAATTTCCCCATCTCATCATTTATGCTGTCATTTTACTACTTTTTACTGTTTCATTCTTTATAAATCCTGCAAAATGTTACCACTATATTTTGCTTTGAATTTAAAAATTATTTCATATATGCCACATTAATCCTGTTTTCACCATTTCCAGGACTTTTCTTTCTTTGTGTAAACTCAATTTTCCACTAGTATTACTACTTCCACTTCTTTTAGTGTGTCATATAATGTAAGACTGCATCATTCATTACTCCAGCCTTCCTTTTAAAAAGCTTTCAGTTTCCTTTATTTTTGAAAGATATTTGGACTAGAGATGCAATTGTAGATTTACAGTATTTTTTTCAGCATTGTTGATATTGTCTTCTTGTTTACATAATTTCTGTTGAGAAAATTGCTGAAATTCATAAATATACCTATATATTTTTCTTTGGGTGTGCTTACAAGTTTTCAATTAAATATTGGTTTTCAGCAATTTAATTATAATACATTTTGGTATTTTGTTGTTGTTTATTCTGCTTGGGGTTTGCTGAGCGTCTTAGGTATATGGGTTTTCAAACAATTTGGCAATTGTATCATCAAATATGTGACCCTTAGCCCTTTTCCAAACTACATATTACACATTGGTGCAATTGCTTAAATTGTTCACAGTTGATAGATATTTTTTTCTAGTCTTTTTGCTCTCCCTTCTTTATTTAAAACAGTTTCTAACATTAATTCTTTAACTTCCTTTATCTTTATTTCTGCAATATCTAATCTCTTCTTGTCTGTCAAATGAAGTGATCACTTCAGAGTTTGTGTTTTTTAATCTCTTGAAGTTTAAATATTTGGTCTTTAATTTTTCATCACATATTTTGTTTTCTTTACATCATTGAAGGTCTTTAAAATTGTTAGTTTAATGTTTTTTATTTAATATTGATAATTTCATCATCTGTTATTTCTAAGCCATTATACCTTCCAATTAACAGTGCACAGGAATTCCAATTTCTCCACCTCCACACCAATATTTATTTTCTCTTTCTTTGTTTTAATACTAGCTATTTTAATAACTGTGAGATGGTATCTTGTGGTATTGATTTGTGTTTCCCTAATGATTAGTGATATTGAGCATATTTTCTTGTGTCAAAAAGACTATATGTATATCCCTTTTGGTGCTCGCTTCAGCAGCACATATACTAAAATCGTATATCACCTTTGGAGAAATGTCATTCAAGTCCTTTGTTCTTTGTTTAACTGGGTTGTTTCATTTTTCATTGTTGAATTTTAGAAATTCTCTAAATATTCTAGATATTGTTTCCTTATTGGATACATGGTTTGCAAATATTTTCTCCCATTCTGTAGGCCACCTTTTCAGTCTGTTGATAGATGTGTTCTTTGATATACAAAAGCAGCTTTTTAAACTTTTGTTTTCTTTTGTTGCCTGTACCTTGGGTGTTGTGATCAAGAAATCACTGCCACATCTAATATCATAAATATTTTTTCTGTCTTTTTTCTAGGATTTTTAGTTTTACCTTTTACATTTAAATGTTTAATACATTTCTAGTTAATTTTGTATATGGTTGCAGGTAAGGATTCAACTTAATTTTTTGAAAATAATATTCAATTTTCTAGCACCGTTAGCTGAAAAAACTGGCCTTTCACCCATTGAATGGTCTTAGCATTCTTGTTAAAAATCCTTTGACCATATTATGTGAGGACTTATTTCTGGGTTCTTTATTCGAATCCATTAGTCCATCTGTCTGTAATGCTAGTATCACTGTTTTAATTGTTTTGAATTAAATAACATTGTTGGGATATTGATAGGGATTTCATTGTATCTGTAGATAACTGGGCAGTATTGACATCTTAACAATATTAAGCCTTACAATCTATGAAAAAGTGCTATATTTCCAGTTTTTATTTAAAAAAACTTTTTCAACAGTGTTTTGTAGTTTTTATTATACAAGTCTTTCACGTCCTTGGTTATTCCTAAGTATTGCATTCTTTTTAAGGTGATTATGAATGAAATTGTTTTCCTAATCTTCTGTTTAGATTTTTAGTTGTTAGTGTGTAGAAATGCCATTGATTTGGGTTTTGTACTCTGCTTTACTAAATTCATTTCTTTGTTCTAATAGTTTTTTTGTGCAATATTTAGGGTTTTCTACATATTATAGTATCTGTGAATAAAAATAATTTTACTTCTTTATTTCTAATTTGTATGACTTTTATTTCTTTTTGTTGCATTATTGGTCTAGCTAGGTCTTTCAGTATATGTTAAATAGAAATGATGAAAGCAGGCATCCTTGCTTTGCTCTTGATTTTAGAGAAAACGATTTGGTCTTCAATCATTGAGTATGAGGATCACTGTGGGTTGTTTATACATAGACTTTATTATATGGATGTAATTTCCATCTGTTCCTAGATTGTCGAGAGGTTTTATGATGAAAGCATTTTGATTTTGTTCCTGTGTAAACTAAGAAAACTGTGTGTTTTTCCCATTCATCTTGTTAATCTGATATATTCGAATAATTGATTTTTCAATGTTGAATCATCTGGCATTCCAGGAATAAATCATTCTTGGCTATAATGTATAATTGCTTTAATATGCTGCTGAATTTGGTTTTTTAGTATCTTATTGAGGAATTTTGCATCCATGTTAATGTGGTATATTGGCCTGTTTTTGTGTTTGTTTGTTTGTGTGTTTGTTTCTTTTCTTGCAGTGTTCTTGTCTGGCTCTCATATGTAAATAGTGTTGGCCTCATGGAATGAATTACTAAGTATTACCTTCTTTTTAATTTTTAAATATTTGATAGGATTCATGAGTTAAATTATCAGAACTGTTCATTTTTTAAAATTACAGATTGAATCTCCCTGTTAGGTATGTCTATTTAGATTTTCAATTTCTTCATTGTTCATTTTTAAAAAATTACAGATTCAATCTCCCTGTTAGGTATGTCTACTTAGGTTTTCCATTTCTTCATGGCTCAGTTTTTGTAGGTTTCGTATGTGTAGAAGTTTGTCTAATTTGTCTAAGTTATCCAATATTTTATCATAAGTTGTTTATGTTACTCTTTCATAATACATTTTTATTTCAGTAGAGTTTGTAGTGATTTTTACAATTTTTTTTTTTGAGTCGGGTCTTGTTCTGCTGCCCAGGCTGGACTGCAGTGGTGTGATCTCAGCTCACTGCAAGCTCCGCCTCCTGGGTTCACACCATTCTCCAGGTAGCTGGGACTACAGGCGCTCACCATGACGCCCGGCTAATTTTTTGTACTTTTAGTAGAGACAGGGTTTCACTGTGTTAGCCAGGATGGTCTAGATCTCCTGACCTCGTGATCCACCCACCTCGGCCCCACAAAGTGCTGGGGTTACAGGCATGAACCACCACGCTGGGCCCCAATTTTTACAATTTTAATATTTTATTTTACATACTTCTATTTCTAATTTTAATAATAGACTACCTTCAATTTTTTTCTATCTTCTATTTAATTTATGTTTTCTCTAATCATTTTTATCTCTTTTTTTTTTTTTTTTTTGCTAGCTTTGGATTATTTTATTATTTTCCTACTTCCTTAAGTTGTAACATTAGGTTGTTTGTTGGCAATCTCTCTCTTTTTTAAATGTAAGCATGTATAGCTATAAATTTCCCCTTTAGCACTGGTTGTGTTGCATCTCATAAATTTTGGTATGTTGTTTTCATTATCATTCATCTAAATTTTTATCATTTCTCTTGTTACTTATTTTATCCGTATCATTCATCTAAATATTTTCTCATTTCTCTTATTTATTTTATCCATTGGTTATTTAAACATTTATGGTTTAATTTCCCTAAACATGCAAATTTTCCATTTTTTCCTCTGTTATTCAGTTCTAATTTCATCCTACAGTTGTCAAAGTAGATAGTTTGCATAACATTAATCTTTTAAAATCTATAAAGGCCAGGTGCGGTGGCTCACGCCTATAATTCCGACCCTTTGGGAGGCTGAGGCGGGCAGATCATTTGAGGTCAGGAGTTTGAAACCAGCCTGGGCAATATGGCAAAACACTGTCTCTATTAAAAATACAAAAATTGGTTTGATGTGGTGGCTCAAGCCTGTAATCCCAGCTACTACAGTGGCTGAGGCAGGAGAATCACTATAATCATGAGGCAGAGATTGAAATGAGTCAAGATTGTGCCACTGCACTCCAGCCTGAGTGATAGATTCTGTCTTTTTTGAGATTCTTTCTCAAGTAAATAAATAAATAAATAAAATCCACAGAGACTGAATTTTTGGTCTAATATCTGATCAGAAAATATACCTTATGTACCTGAAAAGAATGTGTTTTCTGTTGCTATTTGGCAGAGTGTTTGTGTATGTCTCTACATCTTAGGTATAGTTCATTTATTGAGTTATTCATCTGTATTATTATTCTGTCCATGATAGAGGGTGAGTATTGAAGTCTTTGACTATTATTATTAGAACTATTTATTAGAATAGTTTGTTTCTCCGTTCAAATTTTTTTCAATTATTCTTCATATATTTTGATGGTCTGTTATTAGTGATGTATGTGTATATAATTTTTCTATTTTCCTACTGTGTTAAATCTTTTATTAGCATATAATATCCTTTTTAGTCTCTTGTAGCTTTTTAAATTTAAAGCCTATTCTGTCTGATATTAGCATGACCACACATGCTCGCCTTTAGTTCCTATGGCATGAAATAACTTTTTACATCCTTCCACTTTAAATTAATGTATTAAATTAATAAATGAATCACTTATAGACATCATATATGGTAGCATCTAGTGATTATGTTTTTAAAAAATCAATTCTATCAGCTTTCTTTTGATTGGAGAGTTGAATCTATTTCTATTCAAAGTAATTACTGATAAGAGAGGTCTTACTGCCGTTATTGTGCTGTTTGTTTCTTGTATGCTATATAGCTTTTTGTCCTGCATCTTCTGCATTACTATCTTCTTTTGTGTTTGCTTGATTGATTTTTCATAGCAAAAGATTTTAATTTCCTTCTCATTGCCTTTTGTGTATGTTGTATAAGGATTTTTTGTGTGTGTGTGGTTGCCATGGAGACATTTATTATCATAAAGTTAAAGCACTCTAATTTGAATGTATACCAATTTAACTTCAATAACATACAAATTTTCTTCTGCTTCACAGCCCTTTCCTCACCCCTTTGAGTTATTAATGTCACAATATTACATCCTCATATACTGTGTGTCCAGAAACAGAAACTGCCATTTTTAGTGCATTACTCTCCTAAATTATGTGGAAACCAAAATGTGGTATCGAAAACCAAAGGTAAAATAATACTAGCTTTTAGACTAATAATTTTTAAAATGTATTAGTCTCTTAAATCACATACCAAAAAGATTGAGTTTTAAACCATTGTTAAAATAATATTAGCTTTTGTAATTTCCTATGCATTTGCCTTTACTGAGATCTTTATTTCTTCACATGACTGAGTTACTGTTTAGCGTTATTTTTATTTAAACCTTCAGTAATCCCTTTAGCATTTCTCACAGGACACATGTAGTGGTAACAAACTTCTTTAGCTAAATTCTATACCTGTTTTTTTTAGCAAACTTTCTTAGTGGTTTTTCTTTTGTCAATTTTGAAAGACATTTTTTCTGGATATAAGATTCTTTGTCCATGGGGTTTTTTGTTTCAGCGCTTTGAAAATATTAGCCCACTCCCTTTCATCCTCCAAAATTTCTGGTGATAAATCTGCTGATAATCTCGTTGAAAATCCTTTGTTTGTTATTAAATTATTCATCTTCTTGCTTTCAAGGCTCTCTCTTTTTTTTTTTTTTTTTTTTTGTCTTTCAACAGTTTGATTGTAATGTGTCTCCATGTGGTTCTCTGTATTCATTCTACCTAGAGTTAATTAAGTTTCTTGAATGTTTATATTCATGTCTTTCATCAAACTTGCAAAGTTTTTAAGCATTATTTCTTTAAATAATCTCACCACTACTTCTCTCTGTTTCTCTTTTCTGTAACTACCATATTGTGGATGTTTGTCCATTTCATGATGTCCTCAGTTGGCTTAGGTATTGTTCACTTTTATTCAGTTATTTTTCTTTCTGTTCTTAAGACTATATTTCCAATTGTCCTATCTTCAAGTTCACTGATTCTTTCTTCTGCTCATATATGCCCTTGAATCCCTCTAGTGAATTTTTCATTTCAGTACTTCTGTATTTCAACTCTGAAATTTCTCTTTGATTTTTTTTAAGTTTTCCAATATTTTTATCTATATTTTCATTTTGTTCATGCATCATTTTCTTAACTTTCTCTGAATTATCCTTTAGACCTTTGAGCATCTTTAAGACATTTATTTTAAAGTCTATCTTGTAGTTCTGCCAGCTGGTCTTTCTAAGGTACAGTTTCTGTAGGTTTGTATTTTTCCTTTGAATGGGCCTTAGTTTCTCATTTTTTTGCATGCTCTGTAATATTTTTGATAAAAATAGTACATTCCATCTAATAATGTAACTCTGGTAGTCAGATATTTTCCCCTTTCTCATGTTTTGTGTTTGGTTTTCTTTTCGTTGTATTATGTTTTTATTGTTATCGACTGTCTTTATACTGAGGATCAACCTGAAGTGTAAACCTGAAATCTTCTGAGGTGTTTTCTGAGCCTGCACCTTTCCCTGGACATGCATGGAGACCTTCTAATTTTCCCTATATGCTGTTTTTCTTTTAATATCCTAGTATTAAACGACTGACCCCCAAAAGAAGAAAAGTGAAACAAAAAACCGAAAAAGAGTGGATAATGCATTAGCCTTTCAAATCCCTGAAAATTACTTCAGCTTAAGGGGAGAGGCTTACAACAAGGGTATGGGGTACAAAATGGCTGCCAGCTTCTGCATCTGTACCTACAGGATCAGAAACATGAAGTTAGAATACAGACATGAGGTTAGAATCACTGATACATGGAGGGCAGAATACTTATCGCCCACTGTATTAGTCAGAATTAGTTTTATATATAATTATATAATATATATGCTATATTACATATATAATATATAGTATACATTAAAGTAATATATTATGGTGTGTGTGTGTATGTGTATACACACACACATACACACACACACACATATATATAAAATCTATCTATCTATCTATCTATCTATCTATCTATCTATCTATCTATCTAATTGGCTCACAGTTATAGAGTCTGACAAGTCCTAACATCTGAAAGGTGAGTCAGCAAGTTCAAGACCCAGGAAGGTCCAGTGTTTTACTTTGAAGACGGTAAGACAGGTACAATTCTTTCTCACTGGAGTAGCATCAGCCTTTCTGTCGTACTTAAGCCCTAACCTTTTTTTTTTTTTTTTTTTTTTTTGAGACGGAGTCTCCCTCTGTCCCCCCTGGCTGGAGTGCCGTGGCCGGGTCTCAGCTCACTGCAAGCTCGGTCTCCTGAGTTTACACCATTCTCCTGCCCCAGCCTCCCAAGTAGCTGGGACTACAGGCACCCGCCACCTCGCCCGGCTAGTTTTTTTGTATTTTTTAGTAGAGACGGGGTTTCACCATGTTAGCCAGGATGGTCTCGATCTCCTGACTTCGTGATCCGCCCGTCTCAGCCTCCCAAAGTGCTGGGATTACAGGCTTGAGCCACCGTGCCCGGCCATTAAGCCCTAATCTTACTGAATAAGACTCACCCACATTAAAGAGGGAAATCTGCTTTACTTATTTTACCAGCTTAATTGTTAATCTAATTCCAAATATTCCATAGAAGGACACAGAATAATGCTAGACCAAATATTTGAATACTCTATGACCCATCCACTTGACGCATAATATTAACCATCACACTCACCTTGGTTCCTGCTAACTGTGTGAAAATTGTTCTGGAACACATGTAGGGCTGTCTGCCAAGAGGTTGGAGGGTGAGGAATGCAAAGCTGCTGCTGAGAAAGGAGTTGAATTTAACCCAAAGTAATGGAGATTTATCATTTAAGTCTTCCTCTGGAAGTTGCAAAGCTTCATTAGACTCCAGAGTCTAATCAGACAGCTTCTGGCCATGCAATTGTTTTCTAAGTGGAGAGAGATTACTGGCACCTTCAATTCCATTATATTCACAGAATCGTCTCTTATTTCTACTATTTTTTGACTTGATATTGTATGTAATGTGATATGATTTGTCTGTGTCCCTACCCAAATCTTATCTTGAATTATAGCTTCCATAATCCCCACGTTTTGTGGGAGGGACCCAGTGGTAGGTAACTGAATCATGGAGGAGGGTTTTTCCCATGCTATTCTCATGATAGTAAATAATCCTCATGAGATCTGATGGTTTTCTAAAGGGCAGTTCCCCTGCACACGCTGTCTTGCCTGTTGCCACATAAGATGTGCCTTTGCTCCTCCTTCACTTACTGCCATGATTGTGAGGCCACCCCAGCTATGTGGATCTGTGAGTCCATTAAATCTCTTTTTCTTTATAAGTTACCCAGTCTCAGGTATTTCTTCAGATGAAAATAAAAATGGACTAATACGTAATGAATATTACATTATTATGCATTCAGATTTTGTCTTTCTTTGTATAACATTGAATTTTCTTTTTTAGGAAATAAGTTACTTGTTGGTCAACTTATTCCTTTAAAATAATTTTTGGTTTTTAGGCATTTTTGGTCAGTATTGTAATAGTATTGGTTTTTAAGCATTTTTAGATCAATATTGTAATAATATTAATTCTGATTCTAGCTTAGTTGTGCTACTAAGACATGGTCCACCATGAATTTCTGCAAATTTACTTATTTATTCAGACATTTCTTCAATTGGCTTTTGAAAAAGAAACCTGGGGGACATAATTTTATCAATATATTTTCATAGGAATTACTGGAGGGAATGAGGTAAAGATACTTTTGAAATAAAGATTTCACAAAGCAGTGGAAATGCAGAATATTAAAAGGAATAACAAAATCTTAAGAGTAACTTTATGTCTTCTTTACAACTTCTTTTCGTATTACCTATCATTTATAATTTGATGCTGCATGGTTAATGATTTACTCAGATCTATGTTGCAAGTCACAGATTTGTTTAATTTGTTTTTAATTTTAAGAACTATTATGAACTTAATTACGTGCCCTCAGAATTCATCTTGAAGACATACCCCTCATTATAACCGTATTCAGAGACAGGACTTGAGAGGAAGTAATGTTAAATGAGGTTAGAAGGTAGGTTTCTAACTCAATAAGTCTGGTGTCCTTATAAGAAGAGGAACTATGCACCAAGCCAACTTAATAGACATCTACAGAACTCTCCAACATAAATCAACAGAATATACATTCTTTTCAGCATCACATCACACTTATTCCAAAATTGACCACTTAGTTGGAAGTAAAGCACTGTTCAGCAAATGTAAAAGAACAGGAATTATAACAAACTGTCTCTCAGACCACAGTGCAATCAAACTGGAACTCAGGATTAAGAAACTCACTCAAAACCACTCAACTACATGGAAACTGAACAACCTGCTCCTGAATGACTACTGGGTACATAAGGAAATGAGGGAGAAATAAAGATGTTCTTTGAAACCAATGAAAACATAGATACAACATAGCAGAATATCTGGGACACATTTAAAGCAGTGTGTAGAGGAAAATTTATAGCACTAAATGCCCACAAGAGAAAGCAGGAAAGATCTGAAATTGACACCCTAACATCGCAATTAAAAGAACTACAGAAGCAAGAGCAAACACATTCAAAAGCTAGCAGAGGGCAAGAAATAACTAAGGTCAGAGCAGAACTGAAGGAGATAGAGACACAAAAAAATCCTTCAAAAAAATCAATGAATCCAGGAGCTGGTTTTTTGAAAAGATCAGCAAAATTGATAGACCGCTAGCAAGACTAATGAAGAAGAAAAGAGAGAAGAATCAAATAGACACAATAAAAAATAACAAAGGTGATATTACCATTGACCCCACAGAAATACAAACTACCATTAGTGAATACTATAAACATTTCTACGCAAATAACCTAGAAAACCTAGAGGAAATGGATAAATTCCTGGACACGTACACTCTCCCAAGACTAAACCAGGAAGAAGTTGAATCCCCAAATAGACCAATAACAGGCTCTGAAATTGAGGCAATAATTAATAGCCCATCAACCAAAAAAAGTCCAAGATCAGACAGATTCACAGCCGAATTCTACCAGAGGTACAAGGAGGAGCTAGTACCATTCCTTCTGAAAGTATTCCAATCAATAGAAAAAGAGGGAATCCTCCCTAACTCATTTTATGAGGCCAACATCATCCTGATACCAAAGCCTGGCAGAGACACAACAAAAAGGAGAATTTTAGACCAATATCCCTGAAGAACATCGATGCAAAAATCCTCAATAAAATACTGGCAAATGAATCCATCAGCACATCAAAAAGCTTATCCACCACGATCAAGTTGGCTTCATCCCTGGGATGCAAGGCTGGTTCAACATACACAAATCAATAAACGCAATCCAGCATATAAACAGAACCAAAGACAAAAATCATGTGATTATCTCAATAGATGCAGAAAAGGCGTTCAACAAAATTCAACAGCCCTTCATGCTAAAAACTCTCAACAAACTAGGTATTGATGGGACATATCTCAAAATAATAAGAGCTATTTATGACAAACCCACAGCTAATATCATACTCAATGGGCAAAAACTGGAAGCATTCCCTTTGAAAACTGGCACAAGACAGGGATGCCCTCTCTCACCACTCCTATTCAGCATAGTGTGGGAAGTTCTAGCCAGAGCAATCAGGCAAGAGAAAGAAATAAAGGGTGTTCGATTAGGAAAAGAGGAAGTCAAATTGTCCCTGTTTGCAGATGACATGATTGTATATTTAGAAAACCCCATCGTCTCAGCCCAAAATCTCCTTAAGCTGATAAGCAACTTCAGCAAAATCTCAGGATACACAATCAATGTGCAAAAATCACAAGCATTCTTATACACCAATAACAGACAGAGAGCCAAATCATGAGTGAACTCCCATTCACAATTGCTTCAAAGAGAATTAAATACCTAGGAGTCCAACTTACAAGGGATGTAAAGGACCTCTTCAAGAATTACAAACCACTGCTCAATGAAATAAAAGAAGACACAAACAAATGGAAGAACATTCCATGCTCATGGATAGGAAGAATCAATATCGTGAAAATGGCCATACTGCCCAAGGTAATTTATAGATTCAATGCCATCCCCATTAAGCTACTAATGACTTTCTTCACAGAATTGGAAAAAACTACTTTAAAGTTCAAATGAAACCAAAAAAGACCTGCATTGCTGAGGCAATCCTAAGACAAAAGAACAAAGCTGGAGGCATCATGCTACCTGACTTCAAACTATACTACAGTAACCAAAACAGCATGGTACTGATATCAAAACAGAGATATAGACCAATGGACAGAACAGAGTCCTCAGAAATAATACCATACATCTACAACCATCTGATCTTTGACAAACCTGAGAGAAACAAGAAATGGGGAAAGGATTCCCTATTTAATAAATGGTGCTGGGAAAACTGGCTAGCCATAAGTAGAAAGCTGAAACTGGATCCCTTCCTTACACCTTACACAAAAATTAATTCAAGATTGATTAGAGACTTAAATGTTAGACCTAAAACCATAAAATCCCTAGAAGAAAACCTAGGTAATACCATTCAGGACATAGGCATGGGCAAGGACTTCATGTCTAAAACACCAAAAGCAATGGCAACAAAAGCCAAAATTGACAAATGAGATCTAATTAAACTAAAGAGCTTCTGCACAGCAAAAGAAACTACCATCAGAGTGAACAGGCAGCCTTCAGAATGGGAGAAAAACTTTACAATCTATTCCTCTGACAATGGGCTAATATCCAGAACCCACAAAGAACTCAAACAAGTTTACAAGAAAAAAACAAACAACCCCATCAAAAAGTGTGCAAAGGCTATGAACAGACACTTCTCAAAAGACATTTATGCAGCCAACAGACACGTGAAAAAATGCTCATTATCACTGTCCATCATAGAAGTGCAAATCAAAACCACAATGAGATATCATCAGTTAGAATGGCGATCATTAAAAAGTCAGGAAACAATAGGTGCTAGAGAGGATGTGGAGAAATGGGAACACTTTTACACTGTTGGTGGGACTGTAAACTAGTTCAACCATTTTGGAAGACAGTGTGGCTATTCCTCAAGGATCTAGAACTAGAAGTGCCATTTGACCTAGTCATCCCATTACTGGGTATATACCCAAAGGATTATAAATCATGCTTCTATAAAGACACATGCACATGTATGTTTATTGCCACATGATTCGCAATAGCAAAGACTTGGAACCAACCCAAATGTCCATCAATGACAGACTGGATTAAGAAAATGTGGCACATATAGACCATGGAATACTATGCAGCCATAAAAAAGGATGAGTTCATATCCTTTGTATGGACATGGATGAAGCCGGAAACCATCATTCTCAGCAAACTATCGCAAGAACAGAGAACCAAACATCACGTGTTCTCTCTCACAGGTGGGAATTGAACAATGAGATCAGTTGGACACAGGAAGGGGAACGTCACACACCAGGGCCTTTTGTGGGGTTGGGGGGAGAGGGGAGGGATAGCATTAGGAGATATACCTAATGTAAATGACAAGTTAATGGGTGCAGCACACCAACATGGCAGATGTGTACATATGTAACAAACCTGCACATTGTGCACATGTACCCTAGAACATAACGTATAATAATAAAAAGAGAGATAGAAAATGAAAAGCTAAAAAAAAGTACGGCACAATAAAGTAACATTTTTTAATGTATTAAATCTAAACACTTTTTTTTGCTCTTAATGATAAGACCTTTGTTCGTGAGCATGGGGTGAGGGAAAGCAGTCACACGTGTTCGTTGTTGGGAAGAGTTAAACATTTTTCAGGATAATTTGGCAAATGCATATCAATACAATCAAACTTTTTTCTTACCATTTAGCCTAGAAATCCCAATTGTAGGATTTTTATCCTAAGGTAAAAATTATGGATTCATTTTAAAAATTAAGAATATTAATTATAATATGATCTGAAATCACAAAATTAGAAATCACATAAAAGTCATATAATCGTGTTTACCTAAATTATTGTACAACGAAATAATACAATACTATAAAGTTATTTAAAAAAAAAGAAGAAGAGGAAGAGAAACCAGAGTGCGTGCTCTCTCTCTGGACACAAACACAGAGAAAAGGTCATGTGATGACAGATGGGAGGTGCCATTTGAAAGCTGAAAAGAGAGGTCTCACCAGAAACCAACCATATTGGCAGCATAGTCTTAGATGGGCAGCACCTATAACTGCAATAAAGTAAATGTGTGTTGCTTAAGCTACCCATTCAGTAGTATTTTGTTATGGTAACCTGAGCAGACTAATAAACTACGTAATTTCTATGACTATTTTTTGCTTCTTTTATAAATTATTCTAGTCTAATTTGACATTGTCCTGTGTTTTCTACATGATGTTTTGATCCCTTTTTATTGTTATTTCTATTCTTTGTGTGAAAATATTATGATTCTTTTATCATTTTACTTTCTCTCATAATGGTTCATTTCTTTGTATGCTTTATTGCTATGAGTTTATCTTGTGAAGATTTTGTTTTGGTTTTGGTTTTGGTTTAGGAAACCTGCATTCCTTGGGTTAGGAAGCACTCATTCTGGGAGGCTTCACTGTCCTTCCTGCTTTCTCTCTAGGCAGTATGTGTCTGTTGTAAATGTCGATCCCACACAGGAAGTGGACTAACCTGAGGGTTCTATTTTATTTCTTCATTTTTGCCTGTTTATATTTTCATGGCCAAAGGAAGTTGACAGATATTTTTCTTTTAATTTTCCTAGTTCTCCTTTTATGAATAAGGCAGGCCTTCGTAATGATCTACTTAATGTAAATAGATTGAGTTTATAATCCTACAGGTTTATGAAATAGATTTCTATTTTGTCAATTTATATTTGGCCAAAGGAAATTGACAGGTATTTTTCTTTTAATTTTCCTAGTTCTCCTTTTATGAATAACATAGCTCTTCATAATTACCTACTGAATGTAAATAGATTGAGCTCATAATCCTACAGGTTTATGACATAGATTTCCTCCTCATTAGAGATTTAGGATGAAATCCCTAAGGTCTGTATCTGGCTCTGACTAGATATAGAGGAACAATCTTCTAACTAAAGATTGTTTCTCATGTGATGCTTTTTAACGTCCAAAATGTGGAGAAAAATTTTAAGACACATTAAAATAGCCTTTATGTCTGTATCTCTGACCAGATAGAGACCTTAGGGATTTCATCCTAAATCTCTAATGAAGAGGAAATCTATTTCATAAACACAGAGCCATTGACTCCATTGAGCTGTTTTTGCTTCAGCATTGACTCATGGCATTAGTGAGATTCTGTTCAGTTTCTGAAAATTGTGGATTTCTAAGTATTTATTAGGGAGTAGAGTCTTCCATGTTAGTCCAGTGTCCCTTATAGTGTAGAAATCTATTTAATCTCCTTAGGTCTATGTTTATAGATCTGGAAAATGGAGATAAGAACCCCTAATGTACTGGATGTTCATGAAAGCAGTTTATATTAACATATATTAACGACTTAGCATATTTTCTGGTGAATCATAAATATTCAGTAAATATGAATCATTAATATAATTCTAAAAAACATCTGTTTAAATTATGACATATGAAGCTATCAAAACTCAGCATTTAAAGCAATTTGAAATTATTCACATTTTATATTTTTTCTAACAAAAGATTGTTTCTCATGTAATGTTTCTTTTTTTTTTTTGAGACGGAGTCTCGCTCTGTCGCCCAGGCTGGAGTGCAGTGGCGCGATCTCGGCTCACTGCAAGCTCCGCCTCCCAGGTTTACACCATTCTCCTGCCTCAGCCTCCCGAGTAGCTGGGACTACAGGCGCCTGCCATCTCGCCCGGCTAGGTTTTTGTATTTTTTAGTAGAGACAGGGTTTCACCGTGTAGATCAGGATGGTCTCGATCTCCTGACCTCGTGATCCACCCGTCTCGGCCTCCCAAAGTGCTGGGATTACAGGCTTGAGCCACCGCGCACGGCCGTAATGTTTCTTAACATCCAAAATGTGGAGAAAAATTCTGAGACACATTAAAATCACCTTTATGTTATTTGCTTTTGCCTAATTTTTCTAATACATGTTGAATTTCCTGCAAGTGGCATTATGTTTTGGGTTACTGTCTGAGCTTTGCAATTTTGTACAAAGATTTCATTCAAAAAAGGGCTACAGTGTTGTATTCTGCTGGAAGCATTTTTCAGTAAATGTATTTTTAATTTTTCTTATACAACATTGATATCTAATGAATGGATTTTCAAATATTATAATTACAAGAGAGAGGCAGTTAGGTCTGAGGGCAAAGAACTTATAATTCAGAACTTCTGATAGTTTTTGATAAGCCAGTTGAAGGTATCTGTAAATCTATGTATATATTATATTAATTTTATTGATTAAAATCATTATAAATTATTTGAAGGATGAACACAGAGTCTTTGCTCTTAGAGGAATTAGAGAACGAAAAGAAGAAAGAACAGTGAAGAGAGAGAGAGAAAGAGAGAAAAGGTGAATCCATTGAGTTAAATTAGTAAATAATTAAGAGTGGTTAAAACAACAATGTTCACACATTTTTAATTTAAGACTGTTCGATCCTTTTAAAATTCATTTGAATCCGCAATTATTTAAACTGTGAGCTGTGCACTGAAGAGAGAGTAAAACTATAGATTTTAAGATTGTAGCTGGAGGTAATATATAAATCCAATTGATCAGTCTGGCAGAGAATTGATGCCACAATTTGTACCCAGTGGCATTTTCTCTCTCTTATTCAACTGGCTTTAGAACATTATCAGAAAGTCAATATGATACGCCAATATAGTGATATATGTTCAGTCATAAGTCCCTTGTTCAGATTAAAACTTAGGCACTCACATTGTGGATAATAATGGACAGACAGCCTGACTCCATGTAACTCTGTGTCTCTCAGAGAGAACTTGACTTAACTTTACTGCAGGTTACCATACAGTTTTTAGTGTTCCCCAGAGACAGTCAAACCAGTAACAAAGGACGTCTGTCTCTTCAGGACAAAAAAAATAGAGAGAAAGGATAATATATACCCAGAGCTGCAGTCTGACTGCAGAGCATTCTCTAGCAGCTTCCTGTCTCCAGCGGCCTTTGCTGATGTTCTGATCAAGTTACCTTTAAAATTCACTCTTGATTTCATGTTTTGATTCTCTTTCTCTTTTAATTTATTAATGCGTTTACTACCTCAGCATTATCTTTACAGCTCATTCCCTTCCAAGCTTACTCATTCCCATAAAACTATTGAGAAAGTTTTACTGTCTTTCAATTCCTTGTATTGTAATTTAATTCTGAAGGTTATTTTATGTCACAAAGGTTTTTATTCTCTTAACAGTGCAAAGCTCTGTGAGAGGACTCCTGTACCATGTATTTTATCTTCAGCAAATATATTCAACTTTCTGACATGTTTCAGGTGGAGTATTTAACTAATGTTCAGTACTATTTTCGGAAGTTGTGATTTCATGAACTGTTATGCAGTACATTTATCACAGCTCCCATGTCAGCTTGGTTATCAGGTCTACAATGAAGATGACAATTATTTCTGCAATAAATTGTTGAGGCACAACTAGTCCAGATATTTATCTGTAATCATTCATTTAGGGTTTCTTTAATTTTGGACATTAGACAGGCAACATAATGCTTAATTATAGAATAAAAATTTTATTCAGTTTACTGTGTAGTTAAGTTTTGCATAGTTACTCATTTGTACATTTCATTTTAAAACATGTGCTGAATGCCTTTTATGTAATCAGGCTCTTGCACTGTGTGCTAGAATGCAGCTGGGGAATGAAGACACATGGGATGTATGCCCACGTGTGGAAAACACTTAGTTCGCAAACATAAATAAATGAAGATGAATGTTGTGGAGAATGGTAAGTGGGGATAAATGTATGGACTGGGATAGGGTAGAAAACATAGAGTGGTCATGAAAGACATCCCTGAAAAAGTGATATTTGAGTGGAGACAAGAAGGAAGTAAAGATGTGAACTGTGTGGACATGTGGGAAAATGGCATTCCAGACAGAAAGAAAACCATCTACAAGTCCTGGAAGTTGGGACTTGGTGCAGGTTCAAGGAAGAGCAGAGAAACTCGTGTATCAGGAACAGAGGGGAAAGACGGGTGCATCTTTAGGTCCGACTCCCCTGAGCTGTGGATTCTTGTGCAGATGATTTATTAAGAAGCTGATAAGGAGGAGGGGGAAGCAGAAAACCTAAACAAAAGTGCAAGTTCAGGTGAAATCAACGCCTCATCCTAATTCTTTGCGTGTTCTGTAATATAAATTACATTGCAAAGTCTGTCCCGCTTTAAGGTAAGAGGGCTGAACATTCACACTTCTGCAGCAGTCAGGCGCTGGCACTTCTGCAAACAAGGTGGTCCTCTGAAGAAGGTCCTAAGTGCAAAGCACACAGAAGCTGTGAGAATGGGTACGTAGAACTTGAAATAATTTCCCAGGAGATAAGAGAGAACAGGGAATGAGAAGACCAATGCTCATTAATATTCAGCCTCCCTTGCATTTAGATGTAGCCAATATATTTATGTCGTAAGTAAATTCCTTTGGTTACAATGAAAATAAAAGACCACAGGAGAATAAGTGATAAATCAACCAGACCAGTTAGGATGCTATTGCAATATTCTTGGAAAGAAAAACTGGTAAGACTAGAACGGTGAGATATGAAAACAGAACTAACTTTTTTGCAACAGGTTGCTGGCAGAGCCTAAGTGTCTTGAAAACTACCTCTAAAGATGCTGCGTCGCGCCACTGTAGTGGCTTCTTCCTCCGCCTTTCTCTTCCTTCGCTGTCGCCTCCCAACTCTAGTCAGCCTCCCGCCGGCCGTCTCCTTAACACAGAACACCATGCCTTCAATTAAGTTGCAGAGTTCTGGTGGAGAGAGATTTGAAGTTGATGTGGAAATTGTCAAGCAATCTGTGACTATCAAGACCATGCTGGGAGATTTGGGAATGCATGATGAAGGAGATGATGACCCGGTTCCTCTACCGAATGCTAATGCAGCAATATTTTAAAAAGTCATTCAGTGGCGCACCCACCACAAGGATAACCCTCCTCCTCCCTAAGATGATGAGGACAAAGAAAAGCGAACAGACGATATCTCTGTTTGGGACCAAGAATTCCTGAAAGTTGACCAAGGAACACTTTTCGAACTTAATCTGGCTGCAAACTACTTAGACGTCAAAGGTTTGCTTGATGTTACTTGCAAGAGTGTTGCCAATATGGTCAAGAGGAAAACTCCTGAAGAGATTCGCAAGACCTTCAATATCAAAAATGACCTTCCTGTGCTCTGTGCGGTGGCTCACGCTTGTAATCCCAGCACTTTGGGAGGCCAAGACAGGCGGATCAGGAGGTCAGGAGATCTATCTAGACCATCCTGGCTAACACGGTGAAACTCCGTCTCTACTAAAAAAATACAAAAAAATTAGCCGGGCATGGTGGCGGGCGCCTATAGTCCCAGCTACTCCGGAGGCTGAGGCGGGAGAATAGTGTGAACCGGGGAGGCAGAGTTTGCAGTGAGCGGAGATCACACCACTGCGCTCCAGCCTGGGTGACAGAGCAAGACTCAGTCTAAAAAAAAAAAAAAAAAAAAATTGCTTTACTGAAGAGGAGGGGAGCCCGGTACGCAAAGAGAACCAGTGATGTGAAGAGAAGTGGAATGTTATGCAAGGATTGTTCCAAATACTAGTTGCCCTGCTCTGTTGATAATTGTTAATATTAGACAAACAGTAGACAAATGCAGCCGCAAGTCAATTGTATTAGCAGAATATTGTCCTCATTGCATGTGTAGTTTGAGTACAGATTCCAAACCTATGGCTGAGTTTCTTCTAGTATGATCAAAAGGTTCTTTTTCCTTAGTTCTGAATAAAACTGAACTGTAGGTTCTCTATAGGTGGAATTTTGGCCTTTCCCTCTTTTTTTGTAAAGCAGTGTCTGCCTAGTTTATTGTCCAGTTAACTTAGTGACCTTTTAAAAGTTGGCACTATAAATAAATCAACTTGCAAACAAAATTTTCTATACTAGAATTAACAAAATGTTATCTTTATTCGTGAGTTGAAAACTGGAAAAAGGCTTCTTGAAGTAAATGTTCTGAGTGGAGTTACTAGAATGTCTTCCAGCCTCCTGCAATCAAGGAGTACCACTGTACTGATTAACCTCTTTGTGGCAGGGCTCACTTCATTGCATCTGAGGACTTGTTTTCTTTTTCTTTAATTTTATTTTGAATCCTCTTAGCTTTCAATATATTGCCTAGAGACTCAGTTACTACCCAGTTTACTGGTTTTTGGGAGAAATGTAACTGGACAGTTTGTTAGCTTTTCAATTAAAAAGACACTTAACCCATGAGAAAAAAAGAGAGAGAGAGATGAGAGAAAACTACCTCTAAACACCAAAATGGGAAAGGAAAAGACTAATATCAATGCTCTCATAATTGGACCCTTAGGTTCAGGCAAGTCCACCACTTCTGGCCATCTGATCTACAAATGTATTGGCATCGACAAAAGAACCATTCAAAAATTTGAGAAGGAGGCTGCTGAGATGGGAAAGTGCTCCTTCAAGTAGGCCTGGGTCTTAGATAAACTGAAAGTTGAGTGTGAACGTGGTATCACCATCGGTATCTCCCTGTAGACATATGAGACCAGTAAGTACTACATGAGTATCACTGATGGCCCAGGACACAGAGACTTCATCAAAAACATGATTACAGGGACATCTCAGGCTGACTGTGCTGTCCTGATTGTTGCTGCTGGTGTTGGTAAATTTGAAGCCAGTATCTCCAAGAAGGACAGACCTAGGAGCATGCCCTTCTGGCTTACACACTGGGGGTGAAACAACTCATAGTTAGTGTTAACCAAATAGATTCCACTGAGCCACCCTATAGCCAGAAGAGGTGAGGAAATCGTTAAGGAAGTCAGCACTTAATGTTATGAAAATTGGCTGCAACCTTGACACAGTAGCATTTGTGCCAATTTCTGGTTGGAATGGTGACAACATGCTGGAGCCAAGTGCTAACATGCCTTGGTTCAAGGGATGGAAAACCACCCGTAAGGATGGCAATACCAGTGGAACCATGCTGCTTGGCACTCTGGACTGCATCCTACCACCAACTCGTCCAACTACCAAGCCCCTTCGCCTGCCTCTCCAGGATGTCTACAAAAAGTGGTGGTATTGGTACTGTTCCTGTTGGCTGAGTAGAGACTGGTGTTCTCAAACCCCGTATGGTGCTCCAGTCAGTGTGACAACTGAAGTAGTCTATTGAAATACACCATGAAACTTTGAGTGAAGAAGCTCTTCCTAGGGACATTGTGGGCTTCAATGTCAAGAATGTGTCTGTCAAGAATGTTCGTCATGGCAATGATGCTGGTGACAGCAAAAATGACCCACTAATGGAAGCAGCTGGCTTCACTGCTCAGGTGATTATCCTGAACCATCCAGGCCAAATAAGTGCTGGCTATGCCCCTGTATTGGACTGCCACATGGCTCACATTGCATGTAAGTTTGCTGAGCTGAAGGAAAAGATTGATCGCCATTCTGGTAGAAAGCTGGAAGATGGCCCTAAATTCTTGAAGTCTGGTGACGCTACCATAGTTTATATGGTTCCTGGCAAGCCCGTGTGTGTAGAGTGCTTCTCAGACTATCCACCTCTGGGTCACTTTGCTGTTTGTCATATGAGACAGACAGTTGCCATGGGTATCATGAAAGCAGTGGACAAGAAGGCTGCTGGAGCTGGCAAGGTCACCAAGTCTGCGCAGAAAACTCAGAAGGCTAGTGAATATTATCCCTAGTATCTGTCACCCCGGTTTTAATCAGTGGTGAAAGAATTATCTCAGAACTTTTTGTTTCCATTGGCCATTTAAGTTTAATAGTAAAAGAACGGTTAATGATTACAATGCATTGTAAAACCTTCAGAAGGAGAGCAGAATGTTTTGTGGACCACGTGTGTATGTGTGTGTGTTTGTGTGTGTGTGTGTATGTGTGTGTGGCAGTTTTAAGTTCTTAGTATTTAAAATCAGTACTTTTTTTTTTTTTGAGACAGAGTCTCACTCTGTTGCCCAGGCTGGAGTGTAGCGGCATGATCTCTAGCTCACTGCAACCTCCACCTCCCAGGTTCAAGTGATTCTCCCACCTCAGCCTCCTGAGTAGCTGGGATTACAGGTACCTGCTGTCATGCCCAGCTAATTTTTGTATTTTTGTAGAGACAGGGTTTCATCATGTTGCCGAGGCTGATCTTGAACTCCTGACCTCAGGTGATCTGCCCCCCTCGGCCTCCCAAATTGCCAGGATTACAGGCATGAGCCACCATGCCCGGCCTAAAATCAGTACTTTTTTTAATCGAAACAACTTGACCAAAAATCTGTCACAGAATTTTGAGACCCATTAGAACAAAGTTTAATGAGAAAAAAAAAGAAAAAGAAATCAGAACTAACAAGATTTGCTTATGGACTTCAAAATTAATTCTCTGTTCAGTCTGTTTCTTTCTCTCTGTTTCAGCCCTTCTCTCTCTCTCTTTCTCTCTCTCTTTCCTCTGACTCCCTCTCTCACCATATTTCTACTAATCCTTTCTTGGTATAAAGGGTAATTGTTCAAATTAGGTCAATTTTTACTATTATCTCTCTGTAATATCTCAACACTCATATTTTATTTGAGAAGTTATTAACTATTTGAAAGATACTGATTGCCTGTAAAGCATTCAGCTATCTGCTTACCACCAAATATTATCTTTACTCTTACTTGTCCCAGTTTACTCTTGATTTCTTTCTTATCCTTCCCTTTGCTGTTAATATTTTCTACATATGCCAAGACGGTGAAATTTTTAAATATTTCTTCTTTTTAAGGAAAATTGACTTCTGTCTTGGGTCCAAACAAACAACAAAAAAATACCTTCTTCAGTAATTAAGTGTTCACTACAGTCCAATACAAGACAGAGAACAATTACTTAAACAAGAAAATATATGCCTACATCAACATATAAACAGAATAAATAGAAAAATAGATGGTAAATATTTATTCTGCTCATCTATGTCAAGAATACGTATCAAAATAATCATTATCATTATGATTTCTGTTGAGTCGCTAATGAAGCAATGAACTGTGTCTTTCGTTGCCTTAATGTAAATGTTTTAATTATCTTATTGGAATAGTAGAAGATAAATCTTCTTTAATTTGGTTTTCCATTTTTCCACTTTGACTGCCTATTAGAAAATAAATATGAAGATAAAATACGTGTATACATGTGAGATCACTACCCATTAAGCCTGCAGCAGACGACGTCTGACTTTTAGCCACGAATATTCTGTGCAAAATCCTCAATGTTTCAGATTTCTTACATACGGAATATTAAATATCACAGTTTACCTTTACAAATTGTCTTAAAAGAACAATCGGTAGTTGGAACGGGTTGCAAGAAACAAGAAAGTAACTTTTCCAACCCCCAAAGCACACCTGATACTACAACCATCTTCTTTCAGAAATTTGCAGCACTATTGTGTAAGATTTGCTGAGTCTCTCTAAACATCTCTCTCTCTCTATCTCCTCACCTTTAAAGATGTTCACAGTGGCAAAAACATTAAGGAGAGTTCTTATTCCTAAAAATTATCCAATTTTTCACCATTATAAAAATACTATTTCCTCCTTTCAAAATGCATTAAAATTATTAAAAGTTATTGCGATTTCAAGAAACTGTCTCTCCCCATCCCAAATCCAAAGTCAATTACATGTAGTGCAAGGGTGTATATTAGATTGCTTTGAGTTACACCAACATTTAAATTATCTTCTCAAAAATATTTTAGTCCTATTATCTTCATTTTATACTTAGAGGTGTATTGTGTTGAATAAATAATATTTGGTAATAAAACATACCTACTTTCATACATCTAAATAAACAAGCAGTTTGGCATAAGAATTAAAGAGTTTAAAATGCACATATATTTCCCTGTTTGTACATAAGCACTTAATGAGGATCTTTTCTAATAATTGCTTAACAGAAATATAGTTCCTCTATATTAGGAAAAATGTTACCTTATTGGAGATGTGTATTCTTGTCTACCTCATTGCATTTAAGAGTAGAACTATGTATGCAGAGTTGAGTTGATATCTCAAATGTAAACAAAATGAAAAAGAAACAGTGTTTTAGTATAGTGTAGAAATATGTAAATTTCTTTTTCTGAGAAAGGAACAACTAAGACAGAAACAGAAAACCAAATACCGCATATTTTTACTTATAAGTGGAAGCGAAATGATGAGAACATATGGACATATAGAGGGGAACCACACATAGTAGGGCCTTTCAGAAGGTGGAGGGTGGGAGGAGGGAGAATCAGGAAAAATAAGTAATGGCTACTAGTTATTAGATAGAATGTATCTCTCAAAAGACTGAGTGAAAAAAGAGGTAGAGTGGCTTAACTCACAGCTGTGTTATCCTTACCTGTGGTTCCATTTTACATTATAGAGGCCTTAAATGTTATATACAAATTTCCTGTTTGCTATGTGCCTCCCCTACCAAAGTATGAAGGACTTGAGATCCAAAATTTATGTTCATATGCGTTTTCCAATACGTAATACAGTCACTAGTGCATAGTTGACACTCAACTAATATTTGTTAACTGAATAATAACACTCCAAAGAAAACAGCCTAAAAGACAGAAAAACTCTAGCAAATAATATATAATAAAAAATTTATTATCAATATGGTAATAAATATTTTCTTAAAAAGAAGGACATATGTGAAATACAGCATCACTGAGAGAAAAGAAGCTTCGAGGTCACTAAAAAATGTGTTGTCAGTTTCTCTTAAGAAAAACAAAAATAGCTTATTACTGGTAAATATTTTGTAGTTTTCTACAGTTAATTTATGTTTTAGTTTTGCCACTGGGATCAATTTATTCTCCAGAGTTAATGATTAAGTAAATTTTACAAGATTTAGAATATTGCTACTACTAGAATTTTTCCTTTATGTTTGACATAAAGAAAAGGGCATTGCCCTCAGAAAGTAGCTGACACTGTTGATAGTACCAGTGGTCTAGTTTTATCTCCTGTTATTCTACTTCTTTATCTGCATGCTGTCATATACAAATAAAGTTTCTAGGGCCAGGGACACAGACTTGAAAAACTTGGATGGGGAGAGTAGTCAAAAAAGTTTGAAGGATGAAGTGCATTCTCAATAGGGCAAGTTGAGATGGTTCCATAGTTTCATACATGGATAGATTGGGGCCAACATAATAGTAGCTGAAATCTGTACAACTATTGAAGAAAAAGAAATGACATATAGTACCAAAATAAGGATGGTTTTATTCTTCAATGAGGGTGACAGTGCAGGAAAAATAAATGAATTCCCTTGGAGATAAACCTTGTGTAACAAATACATATATGATGGTTTGACTGTGTTTTAGTTTGAGTTCCCCTGAAAGCAGAGTCTGATTTATTTCCAGATGGCATTTAGAAGTAACAATAAAGAGCAGGAGTGAGAGTCCAAAGAGAGATGAGAATAAAGGAAGGAAGAAAAGTTCATCAAGTTGACCAGTGTGGACAACTGGTGATTGAGCTCAGTCTAAGAAGAGTATAGCATGCCTTTTAGAAATGTCCACCCAAAGGACAAGAGGCAGAGCTCAAGTTCAGCACTGGTTGAGGGCCATCCCATCAATTCCCCCACACTTACAAGCTATTGAAGTGTGTATAAAAAGACTTCAGTGCAGAAAGCTAAGATGCCAACAGTTGAGGAAAAACATTGTTAGTGAAAAGTGAGTAGAACCTGCACAAAAGTGTCCAGGGTTGCCTGATAGTGGGCCAGAGCATCAGATACATCAGACACCAACAGTGATGCCAAGGGCTCAGGGCTAATTGATGAATGGAATCCAGGATGCTTTAGTTTGTAGTTCAACTTCTCAGAATCTCTGATGAATTTCTCATTATATCCCCTGAGACTGTACACACGTAACCGTCTGATGGCAGATGCATGAATATGACAACCCATTTGTTTCTGTATAGATTCTATCAGAGGTTAAAAATAGACAAATGGTTGCTTTGTGAAAATTACTCAGTTAATGTTTCATTCCAAGTTAATCTTAAAGGGAGGTTGGCCTATTTTTGAAGGGTGTTTTCTTAAATACTCATATCTCAAGTTTCCTAAGTGTAAGGTCTGTGAATAAAGCTGCTGACATTTTGTGAGAGGTAAATGACTGACTCCTCAACATTTTATAAAGCAACTATTTTCACCATCTTTTTGATATATTACTATTTAACTATAAGATTGAAATCTCAGAATAATCTCACGCCTGGGAGATTCCCATAAGAAGTTATATATTCTCTGAGTCTCTAGTAGGCTACCTTGACCTTTCATGTTTTAAACTGCAGCCCTTTTCCATCATTAGATTTTAAAGTTTTCAAAAATCTAGGGAGAAAGGGTTTTATTTCTCATCCTCCCTTACATTGCCTCTGGGCTGGGGAAGAAAGTAGGTAAAACAAAAGATTTTTGTTTGCCTTGAATCCAAAAGAAGTTCAAATGGAAGCCTCAAGTGCAATGACCTTAATGACTATTGCTCTTTTATCATAACGGTGTGCTTAATAGTTCATAGAATATTCAGTTCAGCAGGGCACAATTTGAAACTTCAGACAGAGGACATATCTCTGTAGGGAAACTTACCTTTCCAGTGGGGGTAATTCCTTTATGTCTAAGGTTTCGGCAGATTGCAAGGGGGAAAAGCAGTGTTTGAGGATATCTTAAAGATGACCTAACTAATGATATATAATGAAATAAAGTCTACATCCTCTAATTTGTCCATATCAACCCGAATCAAACTGGGATAACGGACAATTCAATTTTTTCATGAATTAATTTGCCCATGTCATTGCAAACCTGGTTAGCAAACACATTGAAATACCAATAAGACAATATCAATATAACATTTTAGACAAATTGAAGCAGTAAATACTGACTATGATATCATATGAGCACAATATTGTATGTGTGTTTGTAGGCCCCTGCAAATATACATGAATGTGTGTGTGTGTGTGTACACACAAAGCCAAGTTATACCATCTAGCAAGAACTCGTTGGTAAGTATTTAGGAATTTGGCAATGTGGTTATTAAACTCAGATACAATTAAAAATGAAACCATACAAGTTTTTAATTAAATAAATTAAAAACAAAGTAATTACAAGTACTCAAAATGACTTATTTGTTTTACTACACTTTACGATTATCTATGCTCTTGATATTTTTTTATATTTGTTTATTGCATTATAGGAATACTATGGAGTAGTAAGGCATACGTCTTTCTAACTCCATTTTCAGTATAGTTGAGTTGATAGCTTGAAACTGAACAGAATACAAATATATCATGGAAACAGGCAAATGCTAAACTAGGGGAATAGTTTTGTTGACGGACTAAACTTAAAATATTGGGGAAAATGTGAATAATATAGAGTAAGTTTAAAAGTGTGTTGTGGATATAGCCATTCCATTATCAACAACACAAAATCTGAGTAAATATTCTTCCAGCATTCGAAATTGTTATCTGATTCAGCAAAGAAATTGTTGACATCATTGACAAAAGTGTAGTTTTGACATATGCCTTTATTAATTCATGTCTGTCTTACTCATGAATATAAACAACAACATTAGTCAACATTTATCAGTTGTAATTATAGGCTGGTTAGTCATATGAAAGTTCAGGAAAAATGATGAAAACATTGTATGAGAATTAATTTTCTATATGGAATTTAAGGCAGATATATTGTGTATATACATTGCTATTTATAATTTCTTAATATTACTAACATTTGTAATAAAGCATATACGTAAATGTATATATGTATATTTAAGCACGTGTGTGTATAGCATGACATATATATAAAACATAGAGATATTTATATATAGATGTATTTTTATAATAATAATTGTAGATATAATGTGATTTTTTTGAAAATCTTGTCATTAAACATTTACTAGAATGGATTACACAGCTAGGTAGTTTAATAACCAAAAGTTTTATACAGGTTACACAATTGGTAAAAATAACCAGTTCACCAGAACTTTGGAAAACTTTTCTCCTTTGTACATTAGAATTAAGACAAAATAAAAATATGAATCACATTTTTAGCAAAATTTTATTGAGATAAAGCTTATAATTTAAGCCATACACAGAATAATCTTAAATGCAAGATTTGTGGTATCCATACCAATGTAACATAAATAATTATTCACTTGAAAAGACCTACTTTTGCAGAATCCAAAATTTCCAGATAATGTAGGAATGATACTTATTTCAAAATATTTTAATGTTAGAAAGTATGGTAATGTGAATAGAAAATACTACAAAAAGAATATAAAGTTTTAAATAAACAATGGAATAGTAATACTACCTGAGAGGTAAAGCATATTTTTGTAATGAGCTATGCCAATTATATATAATGCCAGTTCTTTACTTTGTTTCAAAATACACAGAAAAAGTGTAACAACTACTTTTAATATACTATTCACTTGGCAATAGGATTTGAGCTCTTTAAAATTTACTAGGAAAAAAATCTAAATTTATGGTAAGCTAAAAGCTTCTAACACATTTTCTAGCACATTTCATTTATAAATACCTACACATTATAATACGATTAAATCCTTTATTACAATGAGTCTCTTAATAGTTTGTCCATAATCAATCTTCCAAGCTAGACATTTTGATCTGAATATTTATAGGACGAACATCTTTCTACTACCAACTTAAACTTTTTTACTTCCTTAAAACCTAGAGAAAAACCTGTGATCTTCTTGCTCTTATTCCAGAATAAGCCTGGACCAGTCTCCAGTCCGGGTTTATATTGTCGTTCCCGGCACGTTTGTAGGTATGTTGAATATACAATCGTGTAGGGGGAAAGTGGAAGTTCCCCTTGACCCTCCAAAGTTTCACGGAAAAATCAAGTTGCAAAAGGCAGATTCATTGGAGAAAAGACATACGAATTTATTAAATTTGCATGCACGGGAGCCTTCAGAATGAAGATTCAAAGATATAGGGGAAATTGTTCATTTGTATGCTTAGGTTCAACGAAGTGTGAACAGCCATGTAGAAAGATGATTGGAATAAAAGGGTGTGGTCTAATGCAATAGTCGGAGTGGAGAAACCCTATGAGACCTGTCTGTCTAGATTCCTCTTGGCCTGTCTGTGCAGCATTTCTTTCTTCTGGATATGAGGCAGGGCCCTCTCCAGAATGGGTTTTTTTGACCTACAGTCAAACAAAGTTGGTCAGATAAGTTTTAATGGCCTGTTTTTACATAGAAAGGTGGAGGAAAAAATAGAAAATAAAAATGTTACAGTTTTACGATTTATGGCTGGCTTTGGGGAAAATGAGTTCTGGTTTCTATGACCTGTATTGGACAAGAAAGATTCCAGTTTCTATGATTAGCCTTGAGAAGGAATGTGACAGAGACAGTGGGACAGGAGAAGTTCAGAGAAAAACTTATGCTTTTGAGTCCTTCATTTGGTATGTTGTTTTCTGAGCCCCAATACTTGTATCAGTTTATTGCATCCTTGTCTTAACTACACTTTTAGTATGTGAATACTGCAAACACAGGGCTTATGTATAAGAATTTTTAAAGTAATGATATACTTCAGACATGTAAAAAATATTATATGCACTCCTGTATCTATGACACAAATAATTTTCTTTTGCTTCATTCCACTGTCTCTGCTTTCCTTTATTTCTTCCTTCCATAACGAAGCACAATAGATCAAATTAAAACATACATTTATTCCTCATTCTCTGATTTCCCACAGTTTCTCTTGGGCAGAAGCCATCATCTTAACTTATTTTTTCATATTTTTACTATATATGCTTTAAAATTACCTAAAGGTTATTTGCTTAGGATTTTTTCAATAAGTATCCATCTTGTTGATTAATGTAAATCTACTTCATTTTTGTTAAGTGTATTGTATTCAGTTGTGTGAATATGTCATTTTCCTATAATTCTATGTTAAGTCAATTTCATGATTTCACCATTAAAACCAACAAACATTCTTGTATATAGCAAGATCTTTTCCTAGATTATATATCTAGCAATGTGCTTCCTGAGTTTTAGGTTTTTATACATTTTTAGCTTTAATAAATATCGCATAATGGATCTCTATAGATTTTTAACGATTTACTTACTCAGAGCATTTCCATTTCTTCATATCCCTTTGGACTGTTGACATCAGGAGACTTTCAAATTTGCTAACCCAATGGGTGTTACAAGTCTTCATTATTGTTTCAATTTGTATTTTTAAGTTGTAATAAATTTGTAATTATCTCCACATATTTATAGACCATACATGTTTACCTGTGATGAATTGCCAAGGCAAATCACTTGCTCATTTGGCTGTTATTTGCTTTGATTTTACTAATGGTGTATCCTGAGTACTATTCCTCTGTGGATTATATGCTTTATTAATGAACTCAGTGTATGGTAAATTTTTACATATTCTCATATGCTTGTCATTCAAAAATTTACAATTTATATAATCAATTTTTCTTTTATGGATTTTTTTAAATGAGCAATCCTATCCCATAAAAATAATTTTCTTAATTTCATTTATTCTTTTTCCTGTTCTCCACATCTATCTTTAATTTATTTCTAAAAAGTTTTAATTAGAACTCTTTGTAATATTACTATTTGTAACTATTTGTGATAATAATCTAATTTATTTGTTTGTTTACTTTTCATAGATACAGCAATTTCAATTTATTCATAAGTCTATGTTTTTCCTGAATGAGTATTTAAGGGCTTACAAAATGTCTGTGTTTTTGTTTCTCATTTTTTATACCACTCTATAACTTACACCAGTTTCTGTATAGTATTTCTGTGACTCTCTTCCAGAATTTTCTATCATGTTCCATAGTTTTACCTGTTCTGACTCAGTATTAATCACCTCTAATTTCTTTAGAATTACAATAACTTTCAGTATCTATTGAACATTTCTTCCCATCTTATTCTTGTTTTTCAAAATATTCTTTATTATTCTTGGTCAAATGTTCAACTTATGTGAATTTTAGTAAATTTTTATGTTTTACAGAGAGCCCTAGTGGCATTTTGATGGGATTTTTCTTGTATTTACAGATTATTTTTGTGAGAATTGATGTTTTCTAATGCTAAGCACTCCATATATGACCACAGTATAACTCTCCATTTATTTAGGTGTTGTTCATAATACTGAATAAAATTTTGTAGTTTTATCCATATAATTTTGAACTTTATTTTTCAGATTTATTCTTAGATAACATCATTTTTATTCTTTGGATGGTTTAAAAAGTAATTATTGTACTTGCTATTTTATATTTGCTTTCTGCATGGCAACATTATTGAGGATATACATAACCTTGATGATCAGGCTATACGCCTTTTGGTATATTAGTGGTATCTGAAGGAAAGTCAACCACTTCAGTGGGAGTGCCAAGAAAAAAATGTTAACAGGGAGTCACATTTTTCATTGTACAGTTTCTATAATGGAACTTTATTATGTTAATATTGCATTTACAATCTTGCTGAACTCTCTTACTAGTTCTCATTATGTCCTTAGCTTTTCTTCAGTTTTCTGCAGAAACAAATTTATTCTCTTTGGTAAATAACTATTTTTCTTCCTTTTTAATTATTATGCTTTATTTTAGTTTCTTGTCTTATAGAATTGATCTTCCATTAAATATAAAAGAATGCTATATTTTCATCCTTTTATTTATCTAATCTTTACTTTTCAGACCACTGATTACAAAATTCGTTTTTTCAATATACAAGGAGTACGGTATGTCATAACAGCCTTAAAAGTAAGCAGGTGTGAAAAAAATGCTTCCTCTTTCTGTAAGCTTCCTACACACACACAAAAAGCATTTAGTATGTTTAACCTGATATCAATTAAGGTTAGTCTGCTAATAATTGCCAAGTATCAATTCATTTCTTGGCTATACATTGCTCTAAATTTCCCGATAGATTCTTTTTATTTTACTTGTTACCTTTTTTTCTTGTCAATCCCACTGTGGTGGCTGACTTTCCTTCATATACCACTAAAAACCTAAGAGACATTTAGCCTGATCATCGAGTTTGTACTGATCTTCCAAAGGTACCTGTTAGGGAATATCACTGTTTCTGCTATCCACAATGTAAACCAGGTATCAGTGAAAGTAGCAACTATCACTTGTGCTAACTTATGTTTTTGTTACTGCATATAGTGATTGACTTCTTCGAGCCTTGTTAGTGAGCTGTGCACTGCCCACAATATGCTGCTATTAACAAATCAGAGTTATAATGAAATAATATTTTTATTTAGCATGTTGCAGTTTAATAGGTGATTCAATTAGTTCAATCAAGGCTGAGTATATCTAAATAATCTTTTGCTGTTATCCACAGAATTAAAGAAACAGCTCAAACCTTTTTGCCATTTACTTGACACCATATTGGATAAAGATTACATGCTTTCATTATATTAATATAAATTAATGGGACTTGGGTCATAATCTTAAAAGACACAATCCCAAACACCATAATCCTGAATGTTGAAATCTCAAAAGGTCGAAATCCCCAACAATCAAAATCCCTAAAGTTTAAAGTTCCTAACATCTAAAATCTCAAAAATTACAATTCCAAAAGATTAAAATCCCAAATGTTGAAATCCTGAAAGCTGAATTGCAGGAAAAGGGTTAGGATGGTTAAGGTTGTATTCAGGTTAGTTGCATCATGTTAGGCGCAACTATTAAATTATTATTGTCTTTATTTGTTTTTGTTTTTAATGTTTCATTTTTTATTTCAATAGCTTTTGTGGTACAAATGGTTTTTGATTGCTTAAATAAATTGTATAGTGGAGAGGTCTGAGATTTTAATGCCCCCATCACCTGAGTACTAGTATACATTTTACTCAATATGTAGTTTTTTAATCCTTTATCCTCTTCTCCCCTCCACACCTACTGATTCTCCAGTGTCCATTATACCACTCTGTATGCCTTTACATACCCAAGGCTTAGCTCTCTCTTCTAAGTGAGAACGTACAGTATTTGGTTTTCTGATCATGAGTTACTCCACTTAGAATAATGGCCTCCAGCTCCATCCAAATTGATGCAAAAGACATAATTTCTTTCTTTGTTATGGCTGATTAGTATTCCATTGTATGTGTGTGTCTCTATGTGTGCATGTCTGTGTATGGGTATATATACACACATTTTCTTTATCCACCCATCAGCTTATGGGCACTTAGACTGGTTTCATTTCTTTGCAATTGTGAATTGTGTTGCAATAAACATATGTATGCAGGTGTCTTTTTTATATAATTTCCTTTCCTTTGAAGAGATACCCAAGAGTGGGATTGCTGAATTGAGTGGTAGATCTACTTTTAGTTCTTTGAGAAATCGTTTTCTGTAGATGTACTAATTTACAATCCCAGCAGCAGTGTATAAGTGTTCTCTTTTCACCATACCCATGCCAAGATCTATTGGTTTTGGACTTTTTGATGGTGGCTATTCTGGCAAGGTTAAGGTGCTATTAGAGCTATTTATGACAGACCCACAGCCAATATCATACTGAATGGGCAAAAACTGGAAGCATTCCCTTTGCAAATTGGCACAAGACAAGGATGCCCTTTCTCACCACTCCTATTCAACATAGTATTGGAAGCTCTGGTCAGTACAATCAGGCAAGAGAAAGAAATAAAGGGTATTCATTTAGGAAAAGAGGAAGTCAAATTGTTTCTGTTTGCAAATAACACGATTGTATATTTAGAAAACCCCATCATCTCAGCCCAAAATCTCCTTAAGCTGATAAGCAACTTCAGCAAGGTCTCAGGATACAAAATCAATGTGCAAAAATTGCAAGCATTCCTATACACCAATAACAGACAAACAGAGATCCAAATCATGAGTAAACTCCCATTCACAAGTGCTACTAAGAGAATAAAATGCCTAGGAATACAACTTACAAGGGATGCGAAGGACTTCTTCAAGGAGAACTACAAACCACTGCTCAACAAAATAAGAAAAGACACAAACAAATGGAAAAACATTCCATGCTCGTGGATAGGAAGAATCAATATTGTGAAAATGGCCATACTCCTCACAGTAATTTATAGATTCAGTGCTATTCTCATCAAGCTACCATTGACTTTCTTCACAGAATTGGGAAAAAAACTACTTTAAATTTCATATGGAACCAAAAAAGAGCCCACATAGCCAAGACAATCCTAAACCAAAAGAACAAAGCTGCAGGCATCACACTACCTGACTTCAAACTATACTACAAGGCTACAGTAATCAAAACGGTATGCTACTGGTACCAAAACAGATATATGGACCAATGGAAAAGAACAGAGGCCTCAGAAATAGCACCACACATCCACAACCATCTGGTCTTTGACAAACCTGACAAAAACAAGCAATGGGAAAAGGATTTCCTATTTAATAAATGGTGTTGGGAAAACTGGCTAGTCATATGCAGAAAACAAAAACTTCCTTACACCTTATACAAAAATTTACTAAAGACGGATTAAAGACTTAAACGTAAGACCTAAAACCACGAAAACCCTAGAAGAAAACCTAGGTAATACCATTCAGGACATAGGCATGGGCAAAGGCTTCATGACTAAAACACCAAAAGCAGTGGCAACAATAGCCAAAATAGACAAATAGGATCTAATTAAACTAAAGAGCTTCTGCACAGCAAAAGAAACTACCGTCAGAGTGAACAGGCAACCTAGAAAACAGGAGAAAATGTTTGCAATCTGTCCATCTGACAAAGGGCTAATATCCAGAATATACAAAGAACATAAACAAATTTACAAGAAAAAAACTTCATCAAAAAGTTGACAAAGGATAGGAACAGACACGTCTCAGAAGAAGACATTTATGCAGCCAACAAATATATGAAAAAAAGCTCATCATCACTGGTCATTAGAGAAATGCAAATCAAAACCACAATGAGTTACCATCTCATACCAGTTAGAATGGTGATCATTAAAAAGTCATGAAGCAAAAAATGCTGGAAAAGATGTGGGGAAATAGGAACACTTTAATGCTATTGGTGGGAGTGTAAATTAGTTCAACCATTGTGGAAGACAGCATAGTGATTCCTCAAGGCTCTAGAACTAGAAATACCATTTGACTCAGCAATCCCATTACTGAGTATATACCCAAAGGATTATAAATCATTCTACTGTAAAGACATATGCATACATATGTTTATTGTGGCACTGTTCACAATAGCAAAGACTTGGAACCAACCCAAATGCCCATCAGTGATGGACTGAATAAAGAAAATGTGGAACATATACACCATGGAATACTATGTAACCAGAAAAAAGGATGCGTTCATGTCCTTTGTAGGGACATGAATGAAGCTGGAAACCATCATTCTCAGCAAACTAACACAAGAAGAGAAAACCAAACACTGCATGTTCTCACTCATAAGTGGGAGTTGAAAAATGAGAACACATGGACACAGGGAGGGGAACATCACACACCGGGGCCTGTCAGGGTCTGGGGGACTAGGGGAGGAATAGCATTAGGAGAAATACCTAATGTAGATGATGGGTTGATGGGTGCAGTAAACCACCATGGACCGTGTATACCTGTGTAACAAACCTGCACATTCTGCACATGTACCCCAGAGCTTAAAGTATAATAAAAAAAGAAAAATATTTACATTTCCCTGATGATTAGTGATGTTGAGTATTTATTTTATCTGTTTGTTGGTAATTTGTATATCTTCTTTTGAGAAGTTGCTATTTATGCCATATACCTGCTTTTTGTTGGGATAATTTATTTATTTTTCTTACTAACTGAGTTACTCATAGATTCTGTATATTAGAACTCTGCAGGATGCATAGTTTGCCAATATTTTCTCCCATTCTGTGGGTTATTTGTTCATTCTGATAATTATTTCTTTTGCTGTACAGAAGCTTTTCAGTTTAATTAGGTCCAATTCATGTATTTTTTATGTTGCATTTGCTTTTTGGGTCTTAGTCATAAATTATTTGTCTAAGCCGATGTCCAGAGGAGATTTTCCTAGGTTTTCTTTTAGAATTTCTATGGTCTCAGGACTGAGATTTAAATCTGCAATCCATTTTGAGTTGATTTTTGTATATAGTGATATGGATCTAGTTTTATTCTTCGACATATGGCTATCCTATTTTCCCAACACCATTTATTGAATAGGATGTCCTTTCTCTATTGTTTATTTTTGTCAGCTTTGTCAAAGATCAGTTGGTTGTAAGTATTTGGCTTTATTTCTGGGTTCTCTATTCTGTTTCATTGGTCTGTGTTTTGCTTTTATACAGTTACCGTGTTGTCTTGGTTACTATAGAGTTACAGTAGAATTTGAACTCAGGTAATGTGATTCCTGAGGATTTGTTCTTTTTTGGTTAGGAATACTTTCTATATTTGGGCTCTTTTTTGGTTATATATGAATTTCACAATTTTTTTTCTAATTTTGTAAGAAATAATATTTTTTGGTAAGAATTGCAAAGAATCGGTAGATTGCTTTGGGAAGTATGGCCATTTTTATGATACTGAGTCTTTCAATCCATGAGCATAAGATGTATTTCCATTTGTTTGTGTCATCTCTGATTTCTTTCAGCAGAGTTTTGTACTTCTCCTTGTAGAGATTTTTCACCTCCTGGGTTAAGTATGTTCCAGGTATTTTATTTCATTTTATTGCAGTTATTGTAAAAGGAACTGAGTTCTTGATTTGATTCTCAGTTTCATTGTTGTTGTCATGTAGCAGCGCTACTGATTTACATACCTTGATGTTGTAACTTGAGGGTCTACTGAATTCATTTTACAAATCTAGCAGCTTTTTGGAGGAGTCTTTAGGATGTTCTAGGTAAATAATCATATCATTGGCAAACACAGATAGCTTGACTTCCTCTTTCCCAATATAGATGTCCTTTATTTCTTTCTCTTGCCTGATTGCTCTGGCTAGGACTTCTAGTAGTATGTTGACTAGACATGACAAAAGTACGCATCTTTCTCTTGTTCCAATTCTTAGCGGGAATGCCTTCAACTTTTCCTCATTCAGTGTTATGTTGCCTGTGGTGTACTGGGCTGTTCTTGTGTTGCTATAAAGATATACCTGAGACTGGGTAATTTATAAGAAAAGAGCTTTAATTGGCTCACGGTTTGCAGGCTGTATAGGAAGCATAGTGGCATCTGCTTCTAGGGAGGCCTTAGGAAGCTTTAAATCATGGCAGAAGGCAAAGAAGGAACAGGCACATCACATGGCAAAAGCAGAAGCAAAGGAGAGAGAGCAGAGGAGACTACACCCTTTAACAAGCAGATCTCATGAGAACTCACTCTCTATCACGACGACAGTACCAAAACGATGGTATTAAATTATTCATGGGAAATAAGCCTAGGATCCAGTCACCTCCCAAGAGGCCCCACCTTCACTACTGGGAATTACAATTCAACATGAGATTTAGGTGAGGATACAGAACTAAACTAAATGATGAGGCTTTGTTATACATGGTGTTTATTATTTTGAAGTATGTTCCTTCTCTGCCTAGTTTGTTGAGGGTTTTTATCATAAAGAAAACCTGGATTTTACTGAATGCTTTTTCTTGTGTCCATTGAGATGATCATTTGGCCTTTATTTTTAACTCTGTTTAAGTGGTGTATCACATTTATTGACTTGCAGATGTTGAATCATCCCTGTATCCCTGGGATGAAACCCACTTGATCATGGTGAGTTATCTTTTTGATAAGCTGTTGGATTCAGTTTGCTAGGATTTTTGTTGAGGATTTTTGCATCTATATTCATCAAGGATATGTGTCTGCAGTTTTCTTTTTTTGTTTTGTCCTTTCCTGGTTTTGGTATCAGGGTAATGCTAGCTTCATAGAATGAGAAAGATTCAGTCAGTAATATAAAAAAAAATTACCACCACCACCACCAACAACAAAAATAAAAAACAAGGGAAGATGGATTCACAGCCAAATTATACTGGTAGTTTCAAATAATCTTTTGTACTACTAGGTCCTACCAGTGGGTACAAAAGAAAAAGTACTAGTAGTTTCAAATAGAAAAAGTACTAGTAGTTTCAAAAGAAAAAGTACTAGTAGTTTCAAATAATCTTTTGTATTTCTGTGGTGTTGGCAGTAATGCTTCCATTTTTATTTCTATTTTAGTTTATTTGAATCTTCTCTCCTCTTTTCTTGGTTGATCCAGTGAACAGTGTATCAATTTTGTTTATCTTTTCAAATAACCAGCTTTTTGTTTTATTGATCCTTTGTATTATTTGTGTGTTTCAATTTCATTTAGTTCTGCTCTGATCTTCATTATTTATTTTCTTCTGCTAGCTTTGGGTTTGGTTTGTTCTGTTTCTCTAATCCCTTGAGGTGTGACATTAGGTTGTTTATTCGTGATCTTTCAGACTTTTTGATGCAGGCAATTTGTACTATAAACTTTTCTCTTAGCACTGCTCTTGCTGTATCCCAGGGGCTTTGACAACTTGTGTCACTATTATAATTCATTTCAAAGAATTTTAAAATTTCAATCTTGATTTTATTGTAAACTCCAAAACCACTAAGGAACAGATTGTTTAATTCACATGTATTTGTGTAGTTTTAAGGGTCCCTTATGGAATTTATTTATAGTTTTATACTCCACTGTGGTCTGCAAAGACGCTTGATATGATTTTGATTTTTAAAAAAATTTATTGACTTGTTTTGCAGCCTATAACAGGATCTGTCTTAGAGAGTGTTCCATATGCTAATGAGAAAAATGTATATTCTGCAGTTCTTGGGTCGAATATTCTGTGAATTTTGTTAGGTACATTTATTCTAGAGTGCAGTTTAAGTCCGGTGTTTCTCTGCTTACTTCCTGCCTTGATAATCTGTCTAGTACTATCAGTGGAGTACTGAAGTTCCCTACTATGATTGTGTTGCTGTCTATTTCTTTTTTAGGTGTAGTAGTAATTGTTTAACAAATCTGGGAGCTCCAGAGTTAGGTGCATATATATTTAGGATTGTAATACCTTGTTGTTGGATTGATCCTTTTATCATTATATAATGACCTTCTTTGTCTCTTTTTACTGTTGTTGCTTTAAAGTCTGTTTTATCTGATACAAGAATAGCTACTCCTGCTGGGTTTTGGTTTCCATTTTCGTGAAATATCTTTTTCTACTCCTTTACCTTGAGTCTATTAAAATCATTACATGTTAGGTAACTCTTGAAGACAGCAGATATTTGGTTTGTAATTTTTTAATCCATTCTGCCAACCTCTGTCTTTTAAGTGGAGCATTTAGACCATTTACATTCAATGTTATTATTGAGATATGAGGTTCCAGTCATCTTGTTGATTGTTACCCAGATACTTTGTTTTCTTCATTGTGCTATTGGTTTTTGTTTGTTTTTTAGAGTAAAGGGAAAGTAAGTTTATTAGGAATGTAAAGGAATAGAAGAATAGTTACTCCACAGGCAGAGCAGCTGTGTCATGGTTTAACAGGGCTTGTGAATTTTATGCTTTCATGAAGTTTTATTGTGGTGCATATCAATCTTTTGTTTCAAGATTTAGATTTTGTTTTTATCATTTCCTATAGTGCTTGTTTGGTAATTACAAATTCCCTCAGCATGTTGTTCATCTGAAAGCCATTTATCCTTCATTTATGAAACTTAGTTTTGCTGGATAGAGAATTCTTTGCTGACAGTTACTCTGTTTAAGGAGAGTAAAGACATGGCCCTAGTCTGTTCTGGCTTATAAGGTTTCTACTGAGAAGACTGCTGTTAATCTAATAGGCTTTCCTTATAGGTAACTTGATGCTTTTTATCTCACTCCTCTTAAAGTTCTTCATATTGGCTTTAGATAGCCTGATGGCCATATGCCTTGGTGATGTCCTTTTTGCAATGAATCACCCAGGATTTCTTTTGTGCTTAGATGTCTACATCTCTAACAAAGCCGGAGAAGTTTTCCTCAATTATTTCCTCAAATGAATTTTCCACACGTTTTGTTTTTTCTTTTTTCTTTCTTTTTTTTTTTTTTTTGAGATAGAGTCTCGCTCTGTGGCCCAGGCTGGAGTGCAGTGGCCAGATCTCAGCTCACGGCAAGCTCCACCTCCCAGGTTTATGCCATTCTCCTGCCTCAGCCTCCTGAGTAGCTGGGACTACAGGCGCTCGCCACCTCGCCCGTCTCTACTAAAAAAAAAAAAATACAAAAAAAAAAAAATACGTTTTGCTTTTTCTTCTCCCTCAGGAACAACAATAATTTTTAGGTCTGGCTATATTACATAATCTCATATTTCTTGAGACTTTATTTCTTTCAATTCTTTCTTCTTTATTTTTGCCTGATTGGGTTAATTCAAAAGTTTTGCCTTTAAACTTTGAAAATCTTTCTTCTACTTGGTCTAATCTATTGTTAAAGCTATCCACTGCATTTTGTAATTCCCTAAATGTTATTTTTCATTTCCAGAAGTCTTTATTGATTTTCCTTGAAAATATCTATCTCTATAGAAATTGTACCTTAATATCCTGATTTTTTTCATTTATCTATATTAGTTTTTACCTTTCTTTTGTATCTTTTTGAGTGACTTAATAATCAACCTTTTAAATTGTTTATCTGGTATTTCAAAGATTTAATCTTGGTTTGAATCCATTGCTAGAGAGCTATGTGTTCTTTTGAGTATTATAGAACCCTGTTTTGTCTTATTGCCAGAATTATTTTTCTGGTTTATTCTCACTTCGTTTGACTATTTTTTAAAAACATTGTTAAATTTATTTTCTTTCAACTGTGTTTTTAAAAAAATTATTTTTCCCCCTCGAAGATGTGAATTTAATAATTATAGTTTATTGTAACCTAATTTAGCTCTGGTTGCTATTCGGGGTGAAGATTCATTAAGAGTTCCTTGGTTATGTTCTCTGTATGATGACTTTCTCAGATGCTGATTGTGGTAGCAATGTGCTTGGTGTGTGTTCAGGTTCTCTGTCTTCTGTGGAGTTGTAATACCAGCAGTCTCTTGAAGCTTATCTTGTTCCTCATTGGTTTGCATTTTTTATTTATTTACTTTTTCCCCAGTATTTTATTTACTGGATAGAACAATTCAGGTTTCAGGCAGTAGAGAAGGTGTCCTGGGTAAAAACTGTGGCTAAAGTAGGTGGATGAATGCATCTTGGGTATCAAGGGTAGGCAGAGATCTCAGCCTTGACAGAGTAGCTGGGGGAGCTCTTGGTGAAATGTACTGAAGTCTTGTCAAAGGTAAGTGAGGGAGCCACTTCAGCTCCTCTGCCAGGCTATGAGGAAAGGGATCACACCTCTCAGTTACACTCCTGACCGAGTGTTCTGGCTATTCAGCTCAGACAGGCCCCTGTTTTTCATCTGCAGAAATGCTGATATTCATGTTGAGGAATTTTGGCTCTCCCCCTTATGGAAGCTTGAATCTGGAGGCCACTCTCCGGTGAGAATACAGTCACCCTGAAGTGCTCCACAAGGGCTGTCTATAGGTGCGCCCATGCCAAGGTCCCATGGGAAAATCCCCAACTGTCTGCAGTGGTCGGCAAATGGAAAAAGAAGTACCATTCTCCAAGATCCTTCATGGGCACCAGGGCTGCTTGACCGTTGGGATAGAGCCATGAACTTTGCTGAGCACAGTGCTGCACCTGTGCCTCTACTGAAAGAAACTTCCCACCAAGAAAGTTCTGGGACTGAAGGCCTGCTGGCTGAATTTTTTTATCCCATGGGTTGCTTACTCCCTTAATATGGGTGCGCTCCTCCTTCCCCTTGGAGTAGGAGTCCTTGAAGGCCAGACTACTGTGAATCCTGCTACTCCTTTGATCCAGCCATCCAGTGAGTGTCACACTTCAGGCTGGTGCTGGGGAATGTCTACGTGGGATCCAGTGATGTGACCTGTCTGCAAGTCCCCCAGCAGTGGTTAACCAGTACTAGCTCTGATAGGTGTGGCAGGGGAGTGACATAGACTCTGTGAAATTCCTTGGTTATACATAGCCTTAGTGGGTTGCCTTTCTCGAATGCCAGTTGTAATATTAATGAACTGGCCACAGGAACAGATTCAGAGCCTCCTGATTATCCAGGGTGCTGTAGGCAATGGTAACAGCTGAGGTTACTCCACGAGGTTTCTCCTTCCTGGGCACTGTGTATCTGCAGATGCTGTAATAGGTTGTGTCAGTTGGCCTCCAGCCAGGAGGCAGCATTTGCAAAGAAGCACCAGTTGCAATGGTAGTGGTGGGATTTGTGCTTGCCTTATGTTACCCAGTGGAGGTACTCTGCTATTTCAGGCAATGGGCAGGGCCATAAAGCTCCCAAAAGTTTCCGTTCTTTGTGTTAAGCTACCAGAGTGGTTGCAGAGGCAAAGTCAAGTGTGAGCTGGTTCAGGCTAGTTTGCACTCTAGTTCTCTACTTGTGGGTACAAGCAGCGGTCTCCATGGTCATCAGAGGGCAATTCTCTGGTTGCTGAGGTAATGCTCCAACGAGGAGTGCAGCTGCCTCTGACGCCCAGAGGAGTCTACACAGGAAGTATGGAGTAGGAGGCAGCAATAAGCCCCACCCAGCTCCCAGGCACTTGTCAAGGCAGGCCTCACATGCACAGTGTTCTACTGACTGCAGCTAGCTAGGTTTCCAAACAGTTAGCACTCAGAACTCAAAACTGCCCCATGGTGACAGAAATCACAACTCTTAGGCCATGCTCCTCCCAGTGTGCCTGCGGAACAGTGGTGCCCACCTCTTACACCAATGGTTATTGTGCAGTTCCTACTTGCTCATTTGTTCTGGCCGTGGGGGTTCATCCCTATGCAAGATTATACTGTGAATCTCATTTGGGAGCTTCTCTCAACCTGTGACTGCTGCCTGAGTAAGCTGGCAGACTTCCCCAAGGTCCTCTGTGTGGTAGGATCAGGAATGGCTTCTCTCCAACCCTGCTGGAGACGGGGAGTGAGTGCAAAGCATATCCAGAGCCTCTCCTCATATCCTCCCATTCTCATATCCTCCCCACCGCTTACTAAATCGGCTTCAGTGCTGAGTAGGGTTAAGACCTTTCCCTGTGGATTGAATTTTCCCAGTGGGAGTGTGTATCCCAGAGGCAGTTATTCCCCTCACACACTCTGGGACTTTTTTTTCCACCTGGATCACAGTGTAGACTATAGCCTGCTGCTTATTTCAAAGGGTCTGCTGTTTCTTTCAGTTTCCCTCTTAAGTTCCTGTGTTGCTTCTTGGAAAAAAGTTCACAGTGTGAATCGCTATACACTGTTTTCTTTCTCCAAGGAGGGGAAGCATGCTAACAGTGCTTCCAATCTACCATTTTGGGGGGAAAAGCCAAAAAACAACTATTCTCTTTGTTTAGAAATTGAGTATTGTTTAAGGAGATGCATTTCAGTGCCTAGTTGACAAGGAGTGGACTTGTGGACTAAATTTTAAATGAAAATTTGACGGGATTAAGGGATACCTAGAAAACCGATAAAGTGTCATTTTGGGTCTACGAGGGTATTTCCAGAGGAGATTAGCGTGTGAGTCTGAGCGGACTAGGACTAGGAAGATGTGTCCGTATTGTTGAGTGGCACCATCCAATTGGCCAGGCACATGGAGAGAACAGATGCAGAAAGATCATTTGTCTCTCTCTGAGAGCGAGACGGACTTTTCTTCTGCTGCCTTAGACATCAGGAATTTGACTCCACGAAAGTGCATGATCACAATGTTGACTTTGTGTGCAAGCTTTGTGCATGTAGGTAAAACGTTAAAACTTCCTCAGTAAACAAAGAGATGTTCTTTTCATACATCTACATTTGTGAAGATAGAGTTTCTCAAGATCTCTGCTCTTTAAGTGATGGCATATGTGGTGGTGACTTACTGTGGGTTTTGGATCAATCTCATCAAAAGACTTAGGTTGTCTGTCACGGTGTTTCAGATGACTGCAGTTATAAAGCTGGGAGCACAAAATTACCAATCATAGCGATACATGTTTATACATTTACTTGCTGACCTATTTCTTTATGAATATGATTTGTCTGTTTATAACTGTTATACCCATGACATCATAATTAGTATACCTGAGCATTTATTTGCAAAAATATGTACATTATTACTGTCCATTTTATTGTGTAAAGTGGCCTACAAAGTGTTCTCTCTTGCTGTCTTGTTTTTTTTTTTTTTTTTTTTTTTTGAGACAGAGTCTTGCTCTGTCGCCCAGGCTAGAGTGCAGTGGTGCAATCTCGGCTCACTGCAAGCTCCGCCTCCTGGGTTTTCGCCATTCTCCTGCCTCAGCCTCCCAAGTAGCTGGGACTACAGGCGCCTGCCACCATGCCCAGCTAATATTTTGTATTTTTAGTAGAGACAGGGTTTCCTCGTTTTAGCCAGGATGGTCTCGATCTCCTGACCTTGTGATCCACCTGCCTTGGCCTCCCAAAGTGCTGGGTTTATAGGCATGAGCCACTGCGCCCAGCCACGTTCTGTCATTTTTGTACAACTGTCAAACAAATCACCTCTTAAAAGTATCTTTAAATCTATTTTAAAATTATTTCTTCCAGAATTACATTTTTTGGGATTTCAATCTTTCAGGATTTCAACATTTATAATTATGGTAATTGAGACTGTGTCTTTCAGGATTTTGATCAGCTGCTGAATTGATGATATGTGAGGTGAGTTGATTTACAGTGAAGGTTACTTGAGAAGAAAGGAAAGCAATTATTCCATTTATTTCTCTAACGATTTAAAGGTCTCCAAAGAACGTGTCTTATTGGTGATTATTTTTCATTTCTACTTCTCTCTTTTAGTTCTCTGAAAGACAGTTCTCTTTCTGATTCTCTTATGAGTTTGAATATGGTAGTCAGATAAAGAGCCCACAAAGATAAAAGTGGCTACAGTTTACAAGTCATAATGTGGCCCTGCTTATTGGATAGGTACATTGTCATAGGTGAAGTATTTCCATTACTATCATTAACCACATTAAATTCAGGGCTGCTGATTAGGAGAAACTGATAGGTTGCAGTCACCTTATAGAATCTGGTTTTCATGATGGTTTTCTCATCAGTTTTTTAATGGAAATTGTCTTAATTTAATTTAATGTAACTTTATTTAGGAGAGCTAAGTAATTAAACATGAGGCCAAAGTACATAAGAAAGGGGCAGCCCTTTATTGCAAATATGCACACACTCTCCGGCGAGGTTCCCCAGTCCTCAGATATGGGGCCAGGGAAGTCCCGCGGGGGCTTTCTGGTGAGGTTCCCCAGTCAGGTCCACGAATGCTGGGGCGAAGAAGTCAGGCCGGCTCCTGCCGGCGGCGGACTTTTATGCATTGGTACTGGAAGGGGGAGGGCAGTGGGTGGGATAGGGGCGTCTCCGTAGGCGTGGCCGCGTAAGTTTCGGTTTCCTCAGATTGAGGTCACGGGGCGCCTGCTCAGTTGATCTGCGTTTTCCTGGGGGCGGGCTGCATTTTCCTGCGCGGGAGTAAGTTCATGATGAAGAACCCGGAAATAACAGGTACTGCTCCATCTTGTTCACCTTCCTTCGTTTTGTCCCTTCTCCCTCACCCAAACAGAAATGAACATATTGCTTCTATCAGGTGAATAGTAACATTTAATACCTCTGAATCAAGGGTCCACAAACTATGAGCTACTGGCCTGATCTGGCCCAACACCTGTTTTTGTAAATGAGTGTCGTGGCAATAAAATAGCACTCTTTTATATAGCATCTGTGGTTGTGTTGGGGCTACAGCAACAGAATGGAGTAATTGCAACAGACATCTTATGGCCTTCAAAGTCTAAAATGTATACTATCTGACTCTAGAGGAAAGTTTCCTGACTGCTGGTCTAAAGCAGGGATGATAAGCTAACAGCAATCAATCGAATGTCATTATTACAGTGACTAATTAATGAAGTCTGTGATGGGTGAAATAATAGGCTATGGGGACATTTAGGCTAGATATTTGCCATCCTTTGCCTAAAAAAAAATAGCATTTCCTTAATAATTACCAACTGAGTCAAAGAAAATAAGTCAGTTAATTTCATCTTCCTTAAATCTTTGAAAGAGCTAAGCATAGTGACACATTTTAAAATATGATTAGGACAAAAAAATTCAATTTGTTGCCTTTCTCATGATTTCTTAACTGCTATGGACCATAGATGCTTTTCCTCCTTACTCTTAAATTTGAGCAAAGTGCCTTTCTAGTTACTTTTTATAAAGACATGGCTTTATGAATTAAAGAGCCAAACACTTCTTTTCCTGTCTGTCTGGTGCCGTAATCTTTTTTTTTTTTCTCCCACTTCTTACAGAGGTGGACATTGGAAGAAAAGTGATAACATGATGGAGTGGAATTAAGTACATATTTTAAAATCCTGTGTTTACTGTTTTAAAAGCATCCCATACATCCAGATAATCTTGTATTGATAACATGCAAAAAAACAAAACAAAACAAAACCGCAGCGTTAGACAAGAACAGAATCCTTCAATCCTCTGTCACGGACCCCCTGATACTTTCTTTCATCTTTCTTCATTCTCTGTAACATTGCTTCTATAAGTCTTCTTCAGCATTTCTTGCTTGTTGACTTATAGGACTAAGTAGCCCTGCTTTATTTTTTTGATATTCACTTTCTGGTCCCCTAAAGGTAGGCTGCAGTTCAGAGGCATCCCTGCTCTCTCCCCAGCCCAGTAAACTGACCTGGGTAGGGTTCTACTAGATCTTCCCACGTGTAAACCTCTACTAGACAGACTGGCATTCAGAAGACCTAGCTTTAAGAGCAGGCGGTATAACTAATTATTTATGTGACTCCGACAGTTCTCTAAAATGTAGTTTTCTTATTATTACAATGAGGAAGTTTGCTTAGACGATTTAATTCAAACTTTGAATGATTCCCTTTGTATCTTTCTCTACCTTCACATCCAAGAAGTTTCTGAAAGAGATTTCAACCCATAGAAGCTTATGCTTTGCCAGAAGCCTGAAATTCAGTGTCTTCGGGACTCACTTCCCCTCACCATTTTTAATTTTCACTTTACTCAACCCACTTTACCCATTCTCCCTCCTTCTTCCCTCTGTCTCCTCTCCTTCCCTCCTCCCTTCCTTCCTTCTCCCTTCCTGCCTGTTAATGAAAGACTCTTTCATCAGCTATTATTTAAGAACTGCATCTCATTGAATATTTTATCAATCAGTTTCAACTCATAAATACATCAAGCTTGCAGCTAAGGGCTCATGTTATAACCAGTTATGTTAGGACATCACTTTTGAGAATTCTTTTAAACAAACAATAAAAGTATTTTGAAATATAAAATAATGCATTTGTTACATTTCATGTTGCTAGATACATCTCTGCAAATGGAGGCAATGTATTTTTAGGAACACTTTTGTTTTTCTGTTCACTGATGGGTTATTAAAGTTAGTACATGGATTTAGATGTGATTCCACACCAGTTTGCAGTCTATCAGGAAAGGCTTTGTGGTACATTAGAAGTATGTTCAAGGAATGTCATCTCACTACTTCAAGGGGCTTTTCTTTAATAAAAAGGGCAATAGGGATCAAACCAATCCACTGAATTTGCATGTTTTCTCCTCACATTGCTGAAAACATCTATTCAAACTAGCTTCAAACTAGAGCAATTAGGTGGGTAATTGCCCTAGTGTGAACTTAGCCTTAAAAGCTTATTCTATGAAACTAGAGTAATTAGACTTACTTCTTCTGTCTTTTTTTCTTCACCTCATTGTTCTCATGCATTAGGCTAATGTTTCTTTGCTTGGGTTCACTTCAATGCAAATGAATGGAGGCTGGGGATGGGGGAATAGAAAGGTATAAATGGATAGGAAACGCAGGGGGAAAAAAAAAGCCAGCTTGTGACAGCAATCATGAAAAACATTTGCATTCTAATAGGGCTTGTTAAACAGCATTTTAATTAATCTGAAATTTGCAACATACCTGCTTGTCACTATCCTTTGTAATGACTAGTTTATGTTCCTAAAATAGATATACAAAATACCTCATGTTTTGCCAGATAATTTAGCAATGCTTGGCTATATCAAATGAATCTTAGTTGCTAACGGGATAACAGTTTTAGTTGTTTTTTCTTTGCTTTAACATGTTATGATCATTATCCAAAGGGAACATACCAGGTCAAGTGTTAACAATATGTGCATTGCAAAAATAAAAGTTAAGATTTACCATCTGTTCAAAAAAGACACCATTACATTAGATTTTCTTTTTACAATTTCTTTTTAATCCTAATACATTTTTATTATTATTTCACTTCTTTAAAACCATAGATACACTTTGTGTACCAAAATTATAATATACAGTTAAGGAATCAGAATTGAAATGTTGTAAGGCAATATAGCCTACTTTGGGGCAATATTTGAAGTAGATAAAGTATAATTTGGAGGGATATGTTCCATGGGTATAAATTTAGATTTAGTGACGGCCTGTGTAACGTTATATGCATTAAATATTTGTTCAGTTCCATAGATTGTATGATTAAACCTACAATGTTGTTTCTATGTTTACATTTGAAATGTTAATCAGAAGTGTTATTTGGGTCCTGACTCTCCAGTTCTTACTCCAAGCCCCCTACACCCTGCTCCACTCTAGGTGATATGCAGTGACTTCTTGAGATTTTGTGATTTCTTGCTCCAAAGGCTTCATCTTCATATATGTATATATATGTAAATGGGCCATGTTCCTATAACCAGGCCTACTTTTTCTGCTCAGGTGTATATATTGCCCTCTTGTTAGTCCATTTCTTTAGTTGTTGTTCTTTTAGAGACAAGGTCTCACTTTGTGCCTCAAGCTGGCGTACAGTAGCATGATCTTGAATCCCTGCAGCCTTTGGCTCCTGGGCTCAAGCAATCCTCCTATCTCAGCCTCCCAAGTAGTTGGGATTATAGGGGTGCACCACCACCCCCAGCTAGTTTTGTCTATTTTTCATAGAGATGGGGTCTCAATAAGTTGTCCAGGCTGGTCTTGAACTGGACATAAGTGATCCTCCTGCCTTGGCCTCTCAAAGTGTTGGGATTACAGGCATTAGCCACCTTGCCTGGCCTTAGCCCAATTCTTTTACATTGTTGCCTTTGTTGTTCACCTGCGTAAATGTTCTCAGCAATAGTAATGATGATTTATTTCATTTTCTACACCTTCAAGAAATAACTGTGACATCCAAACAAAAGGCTAAAAAATGTGATATTAATAGGGACAGAAGGCAGGGAAATTCTAGACAGAAGATGGCAGGTCCCTGGCAAGGGCCCCACCTTCAAGCCTAGAACCAGTGCCCAAAGGAACAACTTACATCTCTGTTTTCCTGCTCAAATGTTTCCTTTCCAAAACCACCCATGGCCTGCACCACCCCCCATCCTGTGCCCATAAAAACCCCAGGCTCAACCAGCAGAGAGAGGGGAAGCAGCTGGACGTCAGACACTACAGTTGAATGTCAGAGAGAAGCAGCTTGACTTCAGAGAGATGGCTTGACGGTGTAGCTTTGAAGAAGAGTCTGGCTGGGGACAGCCTGACTTCAGGGACAGATTACCTTCCAACTACTCTGTCCTCTTTTCAGCTTCCCCTCCCTCTGAGATCCACTTTCATCAGCAATAAAATCCCCCACATTTACTATCTTCAATTCACTTGTGTGACCTTGTTCCTCCTGGATGCTGGGCAAGAACTTGGGTGTGGGTGCAAAAGGCTGTCACACTGGCCTCCACTGAGCTGTTAACACTTAAGCCATTCACAGACAGCAAAGCTAAAAGAACACTGACTGTCACACTGTCTCTCTGGGACTTCTGGGGTCATGGGCACTCCCCACTAGATGCTGCTGTGGGGCCAACACAGAGTTTTCCTCCTGCTGGCACCCAAATGTGCTCACCCTAGTTTCTGCACCCACTCACCGGCATACTCCCCATCCCGAGAGGGGTGAAGTGCAAAGGGTCTGAGTGAGTGGAATTTGCCCCTGCCAGCACCAGAGTGGCTGTCTAGTTCCAGTGCCCCTGCACTCCAGTTCCTGCCTGCAAAAGGGCCAGGGAAATGTCCTACTTCAATGTTAAGCCTCTATTTTCAGAGTCATAGTTTTAGCTTCTCCAAAATTGAAAAGGAAAGGTTTGAGAGGAACACATACTCACGTTTAGTTTATTAATTAGAGTGAAAAGAAATACCTGAGTTGCCTTTTTCTTTCAGCTCTGCGTCCCGAGCTACAGCACTGCTGTACTATTAGGGCAAACTACTCCCACTCTTGAACGACTGAGGTTAGCTTCTCATAGGATCAATACACTCATTTTCCACAACCAAATTTTCCTATAATACCATGAAGTAGATGTATATGGAATTCCAGTCATTCTTCATGGGAGATGGAATAGGAGGCAGAAAGAGCCTGCACCTTGAGTTCAGATACATAAGAATCTTGCCTCTGTGACTTACTGGCTGAGCAGGTTTAAAAGGGTGGTGCTTACCTTCTCTGAATCTGATTTTTCTCACCTGTATAATGTAGCCAGTGATATCTATTTCCTAAGTTTGTAGTAAGAGTTAAATGAGATGATATGCAAAGCCTGTAAACAATGACTGTTATATAGCAAAGTCATAAAGGGTAGTAATTAAATGTATAATTCTCGAAATGCTAGGACTGATCTCACTGTGAAATCCCTGAAGGCAGGGATATGGAAATTCTTAGAATCTCTGGGGCCTATCACTGTCTTGACATATGGCAAGAACTCATGCATTTTTTCTGGAAGGGTGAATAAATGAATGAGTAGGTGAATGCATGAATAATTACTTAGAATGCTAAAGCATGCAGAAATACTACCATAGATCAATGCACATGTAAACAGTTTATACTCATCAATTCCTATTATCTACTTGATGTTTGATAAAACTGACACTGTCATATGGAGGAAGGATAGAATGAGAAAGGTCTTGAAAAAGACCCAAGAAGTCTGGCTCCACCACTAACTGTCTGAGACAACTTGAAACAAACCTAAATCTGTCTAGGATTTAAATTTCTCATGTGCAAAATAAGAACTTGCATAAAATGATCTCTAGCATGTCATCTACCCCTTCCTTCTAGAGTTTCATGAAGTTCATCACTTTGAAGGGTGCCAAAGTTTACAGTGAGAATGTACATCAGGGATTGAGGGGAAATTAGTCTTAATTCTCCTAACTCCTACTCTTAGATCTCTAATCTCAACCTCTTTTATGAACAGATTTCAACAAACAGATTCACAAGATAAATAAACAAACATGTAGAAAGAGACATCTTGCATATGGATTTACATTAAAAGGAACTGGAAAAATAGAATATGTTTAATTAGCACAGATTCTGAAAAAATAAATGTGTTAATTAATCACTTGTCTTGATTACCAAAAGGTCATACCCATATATGCAACAACATGTAAACCAGAAATTGAAGATATTTTCCCACCTAGGTCCTCATTTGAAAAACTATTCCAAGCTTCTATTAAAACTTTCAGAAGATGTATACATTGAGATGTAAGGGTCCTGATATTCTTTTCATATTAGCTTGAGAATTATTCCGATATTGTGGTGGTGTGAGCTTAAAAAAAAGTATGTTGACTGCATTTCATTTTTCTTGTTCAGAATATAATTACTCAATTATTCTGTCTCAATTTGCTTACTTTTTTCCTTTATTATTGGTATATTTCTTATGTGACAATGTTACTGGGGAATGAGAGCTTCAGCAACTTTAACCTTTAACGATCTCATCCGAAGTAAGACAACCTAATTTAACAGCTGTAGTGGAACAGGAAAGCAGCAGGACACCAGAAAAAAGGTTACACAGTGGGAAGTTCATGCTGGCAAATACCAATTCACACCTGTTTTAGGCCTACAGACAACATCAGGGGTGCTATTTAAATGGACTCTGTGTGCAGTTTATCCATTGTTTGGAGTCATTGAAATGAACTACACTAATTCTCCTCCTTGAAAATTATTCCAGTTAAGTGGGTGCACCATTTATCAGGGTGCTGATTAAGTGGGTTTAATAGCAGGCACTAAAGAAACACTGTAAGAAAAATCTATGAAAGTGATATTCACACTTTCTAAGGTTCTGCTCACACTCACTAATGTCTAGTGTTATATAACCATTCTACAGAAAAATGCAGCAGAAACTAGGGTTAAAGTGTTAAGGAGATAATTAAATTCTTCCTTACAAGTACATTGAGATTTCAAATGTCAACATGAGAAAAGGTAATTTTTGATTGAAAGTACGTGCTGTTTTTTGTATTAGATATTTAAATCTGTAATTTTTCTAATTCTAACAAACTTTATATCAGAGAAAAGAGTCACATTTTCTCTGTACAACTGACTTTATATGGAGACTACAATCTACCATAAGTGAATGTTAAGTGTTAATGATCTAAACAGGAAAAACACATTTGTTTCTATGCAATCTGACATTATAAATAATCAAACTTTTATTTTTCTGTTCCATGTTAATGTTAGTTTTAAAAAACTAACATTTTAATTTTTATGCTGATTTTTTTTCAGGCCAGTTATATTTTATATTCTAAATATCCTGACTTCCCATGATACTTCTCTTAAAAACTAAACATTAAATGACACATTTTTAAAGACTAAGCCAATTACTTTTTAAAAGCAATGACTAATAAAAAATAGTAAATTCAAATATATAAAAATTTTACTGAATTGTAAAATATAAAATGAAGATAGCAGTTTCAAACAAGAGGTTTAATTTACTTTTATTATACTGTAATATTGTTTCACAATAATGATTTTGATAGAAGTCTGAACTTTTCTAAGTCTTTCTACTGAAAAGGTGTTACAGTCTTTGGTAGATTGGTTAGACTATGATAAATTTGGTTAAATAAAAAAGTATAAGGGAAGATTTTAAAAAAGAAATTTAGACTTATGCTTAAATTTGGCCCTAAAATATTAAACCAAAAAAAGTTTGAAATACAATAACAGCATGTTAAATAATGAAACATTTTTAAGTTAACCTTCAGACAAGGTAAGGTTAAACAAGTCTAGCACCACAAGCTCTACACCAAAACAACCCTATCAACAAATTTTAAGCTTATCTCCTCTCCAAGCTGCTTCCTCTGGCAAGTGCTTGCTCTTATTTTCTAGAAGTATTTTTAGGAGCAAGTTTCTGTTCAGTCTATAACTATGAAGGTGCAAAGGTTTCCTCTATTTGTAAGCTAACATGTTAGCTTGCCACAGTTTCGTGGATGCTGGCAAAAGACTTAAGTCTCCTGGGTCAGAGACAAAGGATAGGTTACTACTCATAGAATAGAAATAGCCACATTATTATATTTTTGCTCTGGTTCCCTGATTCCTAATTCCTACAGAACAACATCAAGAAGGCTGCCAGGTAACCATTGTACTCACAAGTAGGGTTCACAAGAGGGCTTCTGCTTTCATGGACTCTGAATCCTTTACACTGCACCATGAATATGCCTTCTCCTTGCTTTAGCGGGAATCATTGATTCTGTTTCCCAAGGCTGTAAATCTGTCCTTTGCTTAAAAGAGAGACTCTATCATAATGCTCCATGGCTGATCACTACACAATTACCCTTTAAATGATAGTCCAGAGCAAAGAGCAGTCAGATCATCTTTCATCTGCTCACAAGATATGCAGAAACACAAGAGAATTATCTCTGAAGATTCAGTACTACAAATGACAGCAAGTGACTTTGTTATAGGAATACTCTAATCTTCTCTAATTCGTTACTTAAAAAATCATATGCACAATTCAGGATTCTCATTATCAATGCATTATATGTTGTATATGTTAGAAACTATCATGTAAAGTGTGTCAGAGCCTAATGACTGGAAATTGCCATCATGCGACATGTGCAAATTTTTATATGCAAAGTTGGCTTACATCCCTGAAGATTGAGGAAATTGTGACACATATGAGAATCCTTAAACTTGATACCATATTTAGATAGCAATCATTTCTTTTTTAACAAGAGTTGATTTAATGAGCTTTATCACACCTGCCAATCAGTTCTAACCACTAGCCAATTAGGTATAAAGCCAATGTATCAAGATCAAAAGAAAAAAAGTGATCAACTTGATTTAACTGATTTGATTTTTTTTCTCTGCATTTTCAACGAACATGATTTAGGAAATATAATTAGCCAAATAACCAACTTTACTGTATTCCCCCCTGTGGAACTGATTAGGACCACCATTGGAAAGGGCAAACAGCTCAAAAAGAATGTGGATTTTTGGAGACACATAGACTTGAATTTAATTCTCAGCCTTGACAAGTAGTTTCATGGCATTAAGTAATCTATTACTGACTTTTCTGAGCTTATTTTTCTCAATAATAATTCCCTGAGAGTGTTACAAAAGGATTTGATTAAATAGTTTTTGCAAAGAGCTCATAAGGTAGCTGAAAGCCAGGATCCTCTATTTTTTGCTTTTTTTTCTTTTGTATATAAGATGTTTTCCTACATCGTTAGTTAACTCATGCTCTTCCTATTTTCTAACTAATTTTATAAGCATCCAGTCTTTTTGGTTTGATTTTAAACTTCCTCTACAGCTATTTTATGCTACTTTGGTAACTCATATACAAGGAATCAATTTGCTTCATAATAGTCTTACAATTAATTTGTCACACAACAAATACGGTACTGTAAATAAATGTAATCTATGGACAGAGAAACCAAGGAGAGGGAAAAAGAGACACAAAGCTTTGAGTTTAAAACATAGAATGGAATTAAATAGAACAGAAATAGGGCAAAAAAGTGAGAATAAAGAAGAAAAGGGCAGCAAGAGAGAAAAAGGTAGATCTCCACAAAAGTACAGAGTGTACAGAGTGTAGGGAGAAAATGGCATGGAACTCAGGTCAAGTCCCGGTTCCTGTTATTTCCTAGGTGACCTTGCAAGGAGCCTCACAGTTCAATGGCAAAAACTGAAGGTGAAATTAGAGGACTTCCAAAAGTCACTTTCAGAACTAAATACTTTCAAAATTTATATATATATATATATATACACACATACACACACACACACACACTCTCACAAACACACACACACAACCACTTGAGTCTATAATATTTAAAAAGCTTAAAATATAGTGGAAGGAAAATGTTCACAACTTATAATTTTTAAGCTCCTCTTAACTAAATCATTGATGGCAGCTTAATGAAGAAGTTTGTCAGTGCTGATGCTAATAAGGCTGGCATTTTTTAAAGTTTAAAGTGACACTACCCAAAGCATATCTAATCAGGCACAATAGAATGATCAGAGAATATGTTTGAACTTGGCAGATACCTAGAGCAAACGTCACATCAAACTACAAGACCATTGTTGCTATCACAGAAGTTCTTATATCAAATCATAGCTCAACTGAGAAAAATTAAAAATGATTATTCAGTAAGTTTACAAATATGATTGTATGTAAAACAAGAACTATAAGCCTTTGGGAAACAAAGTAAAGAATAAAAAATCAGTAAGTAAAATTACCTGGTAAAGATTATTATAGAGTCTTATTTCCTTATCTGAAAGATAAAAGTCATACAATTAAAAGGCAGATCAGAAAAGACTACATCATGTAGGTAGATGGATATTGTCCTTTTATATTTTAACAGACTAGGACATTTACTATTCATTAAGTTAAGAAGGGGGGCCTAAAATTTTAATATTTAAAAGGTAAATCTGAGTGCTTATTGTATGTCATACATTATCACCCCTGGAATGTTGAAAAACAGATTTTTGTCTGTTTTATTTTATATTACTAGAATATACGTTTTCCTATACCATCAGCACCTAGAATTATGTAGTGTGTGCTACATAATCTAAGTTGGTAAATATTTGCTAAAGAAATGTCTAAATCGTGACAACCCTATGACATTTATAAATCTTTTTTACTGCAGAAGAAACTGAAAAAGACAAAGCTTAAATAATTGTTGAAGATTATGGTGTAACTAATTGCAAAGTTGGAATTTGGATTTTGCTTTCTCTTACCTCAACATATTTTTTCTCTTTATACCAAGAGGTCGTCTGATCAACTGAGTGTATAAAAGGACTTATAACAAAAATAAGCATCACATCATTTATGAAACAATTACTCTGTGCTGTGTAATACATGTTAAATGCTTTCCATAGATTATTTCATTTAATCTTTATGATAACTGTATGAGATAGAGTTTCTTAGGTAAAAGTTTCTTATCTAAAACTAGATAGCCTGGTTTCCAATCCTGACTTTTCTACTTACTAGCCATGTGATCCCCAAGTCAATTGTTTAAATTTTTCATTTCTTCAGTTCCCTCATGGTGATGCTATGAAAGATTACATTTGCTGAAATAGGTAGACCACATGATATAGTATCTGGCATATAGTAATAAATTTTCATTTGTGTATGAGAACATTGAGGTGAAGATAAATTAATATTCCTTAAAGTTTTGAGATGTAGCTAATAAAGAGCCAATGAATAGCATACATTCCTCTGTCTGAATTCTGAGACAATGGAGAAGTAACATCAAGAAGTATATAGTGATTTGGCATCTTTCACCAAATTTAAGACCCAATGAGTGTTAAGATTCATGAAATTTTTGGAGAAGTTCAAAGGTAAATAAACACAAAAACAGGGTAGCTAGGAGCGATGGTAAGATTCAGTTAACTTTAGAGGTATTAAAATCCCAAAGTAATGTGTAGTTTAGAATCAGTGAAATATGTCAAGTAGTAAATTCGATTTTTACTTTTATTACTGGCAAAGCTAATTTTAAAGAAACAAAATATATCTGTGAGCGAGTGAACTTAGTGAAACTCAATCCTATAATTAGACACAACATTTTAAATTCAGGCAATTGCAGACATTACTGGGCTATCACAGGCTGTTCTTTTAGGAATGCAATTCCTTTGCATGGCAAAGATGAGCTAACTAAGACATGTGAGAGGTCATTTCCCTAGATGAAGGAGAAAGGCAGAAGCTAGGCTGTGGATCCTCGATTTCTCCTTCTACTTACTAATTGAATTACTCTTATAGAAGAGGCCAGGAGTGTGCGTTATGCCAGCAAGTACTGTTTCCTTCCAATGAAGGAATATAAGGGACAAGTAGAAGTGTGCCCTATCAAATGGCAGAGCCAGGTATCAAGCACGGGTTTGTCTGACTCCAAAACCCATTTCATCCATTGTGCTCCTTCACCCATTGTGCTAAGCATATGTAAAAGACAGAAAGAATAGTGTATATTCAATAACACATTTAAAACTTAATCTCAGAATGAACTGTGACTTATGAAAAATGCTAATGATTCAGTCACACAAGTTTTTTTTTTTTTTTTGAGACGGAGTCTTGCTCTGTAGCCCAGGCTGGAGTGCAGTGGCCGGTTCTCAGCTCACTGCAAGCTCCGCCTCCCGGGTTTACGCCATTCTCCTGCCTCAGCCTCCTGAGTAGCTGGGACTACAGGCGCCCGCCACCTTGCCCGGCTAGTTTTTTGTATTTTTTTAGTAGAGACGGGGTTTCACTGTATTAGCCAGGATGGTCTTGATCTCCTGACCTCGTGATCCGCCCGTCTCGGCTTCCCAAAGTGCTGGGATTACAGGCTTGAGCCACCACGCCCGGCCGCCAGTCACACAAGTTTAAATTTGGAGCAGAGAACTACAATTGGATGAACCAACTCTGAAAAGAAAATATTGAAATTTATACAAAGACACCAAATAAATAAAGTTCTAATTTATTAAGAAGGATTTATGCTTAAATAAACCTCATGTTTTTATATCCAAATACATTATAGCTAAATTTAAGGAAATATTTGTAATATTTAGTCAGACAGTTTTCAAGATTAATATTCAAGTATTCCTAGATAAGTGTGATTTTTAGAAATGAATAAAAGATCAATGTTGACTTTTCTAGAAAGTGGCAAAAAATGAAAATTGGTGAAATGGATAATATTTGTTGACAATATGGTAAAATATTATTAAACTGATAACATGTGAACTATTAAGAAGAGATCACTTGTAGCCATCATGGGTTTCACAAATAAACTATTCAAAATCTCTGTGAGCTCTATATCAAATCACTGTACCTTACCCTAATCATTCTCATTACTGTCAGCACTATTATCTTCATCTACTTGGTGGTACATTTCCGTCCTTCATTGAGAACTTTGTTGATTCCCACACACCAATGTACAGTGGGACTATGGCAGTTGTGAAAACGCACCATTTAGATTTTCTAATGGGGGAAGTTGAGTTGACCGACAGCCCCAGATATCAACTCTTTCAGTCCATCCTTGACTTTATATTAAAGCTACGCTTTCTTCTGGATACTCCTAAGCAAAAACTGAGCTATACCTATGGGAAGTGAGGCTCATCTGGGAAGCTTTGTCTCAAAGACTTCCCATTGTTCCAGCCATCTCTTTCTTAGACCAATGTGAGACTCTTCTGACCTAATCCTCTTTCCTTTCCCCTCTCTTGCTAGATGTGTCAGACCAGCACTGTGGTCTGAAGTTCTTTTTACCTACCCCTGCTTCTTTCCCCTTCTCCTTTCCCTTCCTAGTTACTTCTTCCAATAAAGTTCTTAAGTGTCTAACATAGTGTGTTTGATAGCCTGGGGGTTACTTATCCATGAGAGAGTTTTTCTGCTTGCCCTGTTGTGTGGTCGCCATTCTCCATGAGAAAATGCCTTTCATAGCTGCTGAACCAATGAAAAGGAAAAAATATGTGAAGCATTTCTCATTCAAAACCAAAGTTTTGAGCCAATCACAACCAATCTGCCACCTGAAACAGAGCCTCATAAATGACTGTAACAATATGAGAGAGAAAAACACTCATTGCTTAAGCCACTAAATTTTAGGGTGATTTATTATGCATCATTATCTGACAAATACACCATCCAACTACCTAGTCAAAGAGATCTCAAATAAATATAAGCATTTACTTTTGTTCAATTTTATCAATTTAGTCTCCTGGCCAAACATTGAATGCTGCTATCATCTGAGGTATACCATTTCTAACTTCTTAAATTCCCATATATTAATTTTTATCACATGTTCTTATGTTCCAACTTTTAATTTCCTCAAAATGCTTGATATGTGACCTCATTGAGACTTCCTCCCTTCATTTTTAATCTTAGTCTGTTTTCCAATCTGACTTCAAAGCTTTACTTTTTTTTAACCCTTGATCCCAGTGTGCATTATTTCAATCGCTGTCAGCACATTGACCATCCCAAACCGCCTTACTTTTCATCACGTCTGCTCTAAAAGCTCTCAAACTTGGGTCTATCCAACTATCAGTATTCTTTCCTTCTATATATTTTAAATTTGAATGACATTGTAAAAATCATACATAAATTTCAATGTTGGGTATATTATAAACTTGCTATGTCCAACATCAAGTAGTTATCAAGTATTGTCAGTCACTTATAGACAAAAATTGAGCTCTTAGAATTCTACACCACTACTGTTATACATAAAAGCACTTAGTACTCTGTATCATGACAATTTGAAATGTTGGTAGTTATTATTATTCTTTGCCACTCAAAAGTGTTTGATAATTGGCTCCCAATTACCTTTGGAAAAGCTTTGCCAAGTTACTATCAAGCAGAAAGAATCCAACTTAACTCTAGGCCAGGGATTCTAAATATTGGCACTATTGACATTTTAGGTCAGATCACCCTTTGAGGAGAATGAAGGAGCTGGAAATTGTCCTATACATATTTAGGAAATGTTTATCTGTATCCTTGGTTTCTTCTCATTAGATGCCAGTAGCAACATTCTCCTCCCAAGGTGAGAAAATAAAAAATGTCTCCAGAGAGTGCCACCTCTCTTCTGAACATAATGGCAAAATCACCCTCAGTTGAGAACCACTATTCTAGGCTGTAACCATTGCTATATAAACCTTTGTTAAGGTTTAGTAAAACTATATAATCAGTGTTATAGTCTAGATGCTTATGCCCCACCAAAATTTGTATGTTGAAACCCAAACCCAAGTGCAATCGTATTAAGAGTTGGGGCCTTTAGGGGATGAAGTCTTCATGAATGGGACTAGTACCCTTATAAAAGAGGCTCTAGGGAGCTCATTCACCCTTTCTGCCATGTAAGGACACATAGAAGGAATTATCTATGAGGAACAGGCCCTCAGCATTCCCTGAATCTTCTGGCACTTTGATCTTGGTTTTCCAGCCTCCAGAACTGTCAGCAATAAATTCCTATTGTTGATGAATTACCCAGTCTAAATATTACATTATAGCAGCCCAAGCTGACTTAGAAAGTAGGCTACCAAATCTTTGCTTGCGTAAGTCTGTGGAAATTCTTGAGATATTTACCTTAATTTGAGAACGAGAGAGTATGACAACAAAATGTGATTTATGGTGTTCTTAATATTAAGGGTGAATAAAAAGACAACAGTATGTTCTTTCCTGGGCCTATGTCTCTGGGCATATGCCCATGGGCATTAGAGAGAAACTTATTTTCTTTAAAGAGATGGCAGTGTCCATCTCTCTTGCCTTAGCATTTCTCTACCAAAGGTTAGTAGAACTCAAGAAATAAAAAGATGACACAAATTATCCTTTGCTTTATCATATGTCACTTTGAGAGTTCTTCTGGTGCATCAGCAGTGGTACTTAGTAGTAGCAGAAGAGCTATCTTGGAGATATGATGGTGCCCGTCAAGAAAGGTGATATTCCTGCTACAGTAGCAGTAGTAGACAAAAGTCATAGTACTACTCAGAAGAGTGGAGATATGTGGATGGAAGTGAGAATAGGGAAGAGAGAAGGGAACCAAAGAGAAAGCAATTTGATTATTATGGAGTCGTATTTATCAGGTTAATCTTGTCAAAGCTCACTACATACTTAGATTTTTTTTTAATGAGGAAATTTTAAGGTATTTAGGGCTTACAGGGCCAGGACTCTAATGAGAAGGAGACTTTATTAATGTCAGCCATACTTTTGTACTTGCTTATCCCCTCAGGATATTTACTGATTCACAACATAAAGCACAGAGGCCTAGCAGAAATTAGTGGCACAGAGTTTTCAGTAATCTCAGTGGTCTGGGGGGAAAAACACTGAAATTTGAGATTATTAAGGTATCTAGGATTTGAAACACCAAGATCTCAGAAGAAACACACACACACACACACACACACACACACAAATATTTGCCTACATTCTGTATGCAGTTTATTTATAAAACATTTGCTGGCTTTTCAAATAAGCACAGATAGGGCAAAATGGATAAAAGCTAAGTGGAAAAACTCAATAAACTGAAGGGTTTAGAGAGACAAAAGTTGGAGTTCAGGACTTTCCAAGGTGTCATGGCCCTGGGAAACCCTTCTAGTTAATAAAGTAGAGAGGCTATGACTAGGAAAAAGAACACATTTGAGGTAGATTAGCCTCAATTGTGTCAATATGCACTGTTTTTATGTAATCTGATGTCCAGAAGTAACAAATTATTTGTGGAAAAAAGAATAACATTCATAGCCTTATAATTATTTTATATAGAATTATTAACATTCACTAAAACATGAAGAGGACCAAAACAAAACATGAGAAAAAAATAGACATTTAATACAGGCAAATCAGATTACGGCCTTTACAGTAACTGTGATTAATACTTTTAACCCTTTTCCCATTTAGAAACAAAAGTGCTACTCACTGCCACTGCTCTTAATTTTACATTAACACTGTCTTTGAGGCTGAAGCAAATCTGACTGATTTTCATTGTGAAAACAAAATATAAAAACTGTTCTTGGAGTTATTTCTAAACAGAAATAATATCAGAATCATCAGAATTGTCTATTTTGGAAAAATTGGATTCATCAAATGAATTTTTGCCCAACAACTGTTTGAGAACGATGTTAACATCATGCATAGGAATGCTACATTTTCTAGGATTTGACATTTTCAGTGATCATTTCCATTTTGCAAATGGAAATATGAACACTAAAAACAGAATGCTCATAAACAGAATGAGGTCTTTTGTTTCCAAAGTTTATATACTGGAATGATGCAAAAATATTAATAAAAGTGAGATATTTTGTGGCAAAGTTATCTTAGCATAAATACTGCAGCTGCAAGTGCTTCCAGTGAGTATTCTTGAGACAAATGGGAAAAGGGTTAAAAATACACAGTAAAAGAAGAATTTCACCAGCATCTTGAACCTATAAAAAGTAGACAACAAAAATATAAAATTGTAAAATAAAATACTTGAATTTAAGAGTTCAGTAAACAGATTAAAAGCAGACTTGATACAGCAAAAAAAAAAAAAAAAAAAAAATCAATGAACTGTGTTACAACTTGAAAGTTTCTCACAAAATCCTTCTGTTAGAAACTTAATTCCCAGTGCATCAGAGTTGCGATGTGGATGCTACAGTTTGGGTGTGGTTTATCCCTGTGAAAAATCATGTTGAAATTCGATTCCCAAAATGTGGCAGTTTGGAGGTGAAGTCTACTGAAAGGTATTTGGGCCATGGGTAGATCCTTAATGAATATATTACTCTCTGTGGAGGTGGGGGATGAGTGAGCTCTGGCTCTTGAGAAAAGGTATTAGTTCTTGGGAAAACTGATGGTTAAAAATAATCTGGCTTCTTTGGTTTCACTCTATTGCTTCTTCTCTCTTCATGTGATCTCTGCACATACCAGAATTCCTTCACCTTCCTCCATGAGTGCAAGCACATGAGGACCTCACCAGATACTGAAGCCCAATCTTGAAACTTTTAGCCCACCAGAAACTTGAGCCAAATAATCCTCTTTTCTTTATAAATTACCCTCGGCCTCAGGCATTCTGTTATAACAACACAGCAACACTAAACAGATCAAGACGTGGGGCCTTTTGTGAGATGTTTATGTCATGAAGACTGAGTGCCCTCATGAATGGACTAATGCCGTTATAAAAGGAGTTGGTGGAGAAAGCTTGGTCCTTTGTGACCTTCTACCTTCTGCCACGTAAGGGCACAGTGTTTCTTCCCTCTGGAGGAAATGGCATTTAAGGTGCCATCACGAAGGCAGAAAGCAGTCTTCACCAGATGCCCATGCCTTGATCTTAAACTTCACAGTTTCTGTAACTGTGAGAAACAGATTTCTATTCTTTGTAAATTACCTAGTTCATGATATTCTCTTAGAGCAGGGCAAATTGAAAAAGACAAACTGGAGGATAAATCAACAAAAAATATCTTGAAAAATATTAAAAAGAAGATAAATGGCATATAGGACATTATAACATTATTAAGCATACCATGAACTATTACTCCCTCCCGTGAGAGACATGAGAAAATGAGGAAGAAACAATATTTCAACAAAAATGGGCTAAAATATTACTAACTGATGAAACATCTCAAACTGATCAATGCAAGGAAATATACCCACAGGCACAGCATAGTAAACTGACTACTAAAGAAAAAAACTCAATGAAAAACAGGGAAAGACATTATGTTTTCTAGGAGCAACAATATGACGGCATATTTTTCAATAGAAAGAGAATATAATAAAATATTCACTTTAATATTCTGGGCAAAAATAACTGCTAACAAAAACCCAACCAAAATCTCCAAAATGGAAGGTTGAAACATGTTTTTCTACAAATAAAAGGTGAAATCACTGGCTAGCATCAAGATCAAACTAAAATAAATTTTAATGGAAGTTCTTCAGAAAGAATAAAAATTATTCCAACTAGAAGTCTGGAAATGCAAGAAGGAGTGAAGCCCACCAGAATCCAAAATCTTATGAGTAAACCTAAATATATATGGAGTTCTTAAAGATCTTTTGGGTTTTAAAATATATATATATATATAGAGAGAGATGTAACATACTTTAAAACAATTGCCCAAAAGAGTTTTAAGGACATTGAATTAGCCTGAATGTGATAATAATACTAGTCAAAGACAGAAAAGAAAGCATCTTGTTATGTAACTATTAAAAGACATAGAAATAGGCAGACAAAATAATAAAAGATAGTAAAACTGAACAAAGAGGAAACGAGGTAAGTGAAAAACAAATAGTAAAGCAGGATATTTAAAACCACAAACATCAGTAGATAGTTAAACGAAAATAAACTTAATCCGAATAATCTCTCAACACTCTCAGATAGGAATAAAGAACCACTAGGCTTGCTGCTTGAAATAGACAAACTCTCAATATAAAGACACAAAAAGTTTGAAAGTAAATAATGTGATAAACATACCAGGCAAAAGCTAGTCCAAAGTATGTTGTTGTAGCTATACTAATATTAGAACAAATAAAAGTATTACTAAATGTAAAAGGAAATATTTTATTATAATAAAAGGGTAAATTCAGCAGAAAGATACGAGAAAGCCAAAGCATATATACAACTTACAAAATCATAGCAGGAGGACACATAACAAATGAAAATACAATAAAATAAATAAATAACATAAAAAGAACTTAAAAGGACACATAATAAATTTATTATATTAATTAGAGATTTGATAGAACTCTTTCAATAACTGGTTACAACAGGTAAACCTAAATTTGGAAAATATATAGAAAATTTCAAGAGTTTATTAAAATTGAGCTAATAGGCATGTACTCAAATTCAGAAAGTCCATAGAACAAGCCTAAATAAGTGATAAAGGATGGTATAATTCAGAGTATATTTCCTAACAACAATTGTATTAATTTGGGAACCAATAACAGAAACATATGTGGACATGTTTCAAATATTTAAATAACAAATAGGTTATAAGAAATTTAAAAATATTTTAATTTGAATGAAAATAAAAGCACAGCATATTAGAATGTGTGAGAGAAATGTTTCTCTTGGTAAAAGGTAATGTAAAATCTGTGATTCCAGTTTCCATGTTAAGAAGGTAGAAAAATAAGTATGAATTAAGCCTAAATTAAATGAAAAAAATATAATGATGAAAATAAAATAGAAATTGAAGAAATATTAATCAATACATTCAAAAATAAGACTGATGAAAAAACTGAAAACAAATTAGCAATAAAGGATTGAAGGTGATGACATTATTGTAGATTCTATTCATATCAAAAGGAAAAGAAAATATCAACAAATTGATGCTATTATTGATAATAAATCAGAAAAAATAAATAAATTCTGTTTAAAAAACTATTAGCTAAATTAACACAAGAAGACATTTAAAAAGTAAAATTAGCCTCATGTCTGTTAAAGAAATTGAAAGCATGTTAAGAAACAGCACTTCAAGTAATAGATCTTCAAGTCCAATATAGCACTAGTTGGGCTTTATTTTTCTATCAATAAAGAAGAAACAATACACTATAAAAACTCCCTCAGAAAACAGAAGAAAAGGGGGCAAAAGTGGGATTATTTTTGGCAGGCAGCATAATCCACGAACTAAATTATTGTCAAAGTATCATAAGAAATGAGAAGTTTATACTGATGCCACTCATGAACCTAAACAAAAACTTTTTAACCAAAATACAGAGTATCCTTTTTTTATTATTCACAGATTCCATATTTATGAATTTTTCTATTTGTCAAAAATTTTTGGAATTCCAAAATCAATATTCAGGGTTATTTCATAGTCATTTGCAGATGGGCATAGAACAGTAAAAAATTTGAGTGGCCAGATGCACACGTTCCTGGCTGCCTTTTTATTTCAGGTTTTGTACTCTACAACAGTGGTCCCCAACCTTTTGGTCTTCCACCAGTTTCATGGAAGACAGTTTTTCCACAGACAGGGTTGAAGAGTGGCAGCGAGGGGGGCATTCAGGAGGAAACTGTTCCGACTCACATCATAAGGAGTGCACAACCCAGATCCCTTGCATGTGTAGTTCACAATAGGGTCCGTGCTCTTATGAGAATCGAATGCTGCCGCTGATCTGACAGGTAATACTCACTTGCCCATCACTCACCTCTTGCTGTGCGCCCGGGTTCCTAACAGGTCACAGACCAGTACTAGTCCATGACCTGGTGGTTGGGGACCCCTGCTGTAAACCATAGTTTTTTTTTGGTTTGTTTTTTTCACATCTATTTAGTCCCACATTTTAAAAACTTTTTGTGGTTTCTTTGGTAAAAGTTTTGCAACTCAAAACAGCTCCTAAGCATAGTGCTCAAGTGCTCCTGAGTGCAAGAAGTCTGTGATGTAACTTCAGGAAAAGATAAACATGTTAGGTAAGCTTTGCTCAGGCATGAGTTATAGTGCTGTTGGCCATGAGTTCGTTGTTAATGAACCAACAAGGTATATTTTGTTCAATATATGTGTGAACAGAAATACATAACAAACAAGACTAAATGTTGATTGCTTGATGAAAATGTTGTGACTAGCAGCTTATAGGAGCTTAATTCTGTCCTCTAATAGCAGTGGTTCTATATTCACTAATTCAATGTTTGTGGCAATTTTAAGGAGCATAACTTCCACAAGTATGAAGAATAAAATGTATGCATTAGCACCTTGGAGCGAACAACATAGTAAAATAATTGAGTAATTAGCTCTGGGACTAAGAATGACTGAAGTGAGCAAGAGATTAGGTTTACAATTTAAGAATTCATCCAACTATACATTTATATTTTATGCACTTATATATGCCATACATCAGAAATATTTATAAAAGAATAGAAAGGAGGTAGGATATCAGTAATAGTCCTCTTTTTGAACACACAATCTTGAGACCCACAGATGTTCTAATACATTCCTCCAACATCTTTCTTTACCAATCCATTATCCACCATTTAAACATGTTCAGTTTGATGCCCTTACTCCTTATTCTTCTTACTTCTTTCCTCTTGGATCTGCTTCTTCCTACCAGCTTTATTTTTGGTACGTGGTTTTGAGATCCGCTTTTTAGATGTGATTCCTAAGAACTTCAATGCTATGAATTACCCAACAACAACCCTGAGCTTCAAGATCAGAGGAAAGATCCACAAAACTTGGAAAATCAAATACGTTTTTTAAAAAATAATCTCCAGTTTTGCTGAAATTTGATGTGTATCAAGGTGAAATCTGGAACTCTCATCTCAAAGGACTAAATCACAGCCATGATTTGAGTTTTGTCAAATAATATTTTCATGGAAAAACTTAATACCTCAGAGTTAATGTGTAAGGGTGATACTGCTCTAACAGATATATGCTAACATGTATAACTTAAGCATAAGGAGAAACTTGTATGTCATTCATATACAAATTCAAGATTATAACACATCTGTCTTGGGAGGATTTGTGCAATCCTTCAGAGACCCAGAGTGACTGAGGTCCTCACAAGTTCAGTATGTGATTGAAATCCATAGAATGAATTCTGAGAAATTTATAGAATGGAAGAGTAGATGTGAGTGGTTATATGGGTGCAGTCCAGAAATGGTGACCATCACATCTATGGACAATTATTGGCAAAACCTCAGTCACATACCCACATCTAAGGGAAATATAGTCAAGTCTGGTTTCCAGGAACAGAGGAAAACATGCATTTTGGTAAATAGCCAGCCACTTTCACCATACCTAGCAAGTATAATGCTGTTGGAGATTGCAGATATGATTATCTGGTGTCATTTAAATATATCTGTTACTATGACCTTTGTGCAGAGTGGCATAATACCTTGAACTTTTTTGGACTTGCCATTAGTCTTTCATACAAACCAAAACACTTTGCAAAGAAGAGGTCAAATGCAAGACAGATTTCAGAGATTTGATACAACCAATGATTTATTTCAGAAAACACCAATGTAATTGTAGCGATTGGAAGATTATTTTAGAATTGGTAAGAACTGTAGACATGGGGTTCAGGTTTTGTAAACGTGTCTGCCTGTAGAACTAGATAATGACACATGCACTATTATAAGCATGGCTGGTGCTGCCAAGTGGTCAGTTTAACCTCTAGTTCTCAGCTGGATTCACTTTAAAGTTGGAGACTGCCCCTTGCTTGCTATAATGACTCTTTGCTTGTTCCTCTTGTCCTGCTTCTTATAACTTCATACATGGATCATTTCAACAGACTCCTCTACCTGTTGTCCCTCAATTCAGTTTTACGCCAGTCCATCCATGATAGTGCTTACAAAATTAATCTTCCTGAAACACTGATTCATCCTCTCTCTTTTCTTTTCCAGAATAGTGTGATTCCTGGTTTCTTGCTGAATCAAATGTAAGCCTATCCACCTTTTTCCTCTTAAATCTTGCTTTCATCAGCCTATTTTCATGAACCCTTAAGACATGTAGTTTTACGGCTTACACACTTTCAACGTGTTCACTTCCATGTCTGTGCCTTTCACTCTTTCCTTCTTCTTCTTCTTCTTCTTTTTTCTTTTTTCTTTTGAGACAGTCTCGCTCTGTCACCTGGGCTGGAGTGCAGTGGCATGATCTCAGCTCACTGCAAACTCCACCTCCTGGAATCACACCGTTCTTCTGCCTCAGCCTCCCGAGTAGCTGGAACTACAGGTGCCCACCACCACGACCAGCTAATTTTTTTTTGTTTTTTTAGTAGAGATGGGGTATCACTGTGGTAGCTAGGATGATCTTGATCTCCTGACCTTGTGATCTGCCCACCTCGGCCTCCAAAAGTTCTGGGATTACAGGCGTGAGCCACCATGCCTGGCCCCACTCTTTCACTCTTTCCTTCTTTCTATAGGGCTCCCCACTTCTTCAACCATGTCTCACTCTTTTTTTCAAAAAGTAATCAAATATTTATCTTGTTAAAGTCTTGTCTTTACTTCCCATTTGACATCTTCTAATAGGTATTAACTCTAAATTTACACTTAAATCTCACTAGTGATTTCATCATTGCAAATTGAACTTCACTGTTTTACATGGGGAAGGAAGACATGCATGTATGCCTCTAATTCCTGTAAAAAATAACATGTGTTCGAGTTCTACTGTGTGCCTTCAGAGTTCATAATACAGTGCACTATGTGCAGAAACATTCGGCCTATGTTAATGTATTATATATAGATGAATATTTTAGTTTCTTTTTATTTAACCTTTTTGAAAAAGTATATGAACTATGAAGCCATATATAATGTGGTAAGAGGGTGTGTATTATATGTATGTGTGAAAACTAGAGTCAAGAAAAAGTTTGCCAAAAAATATGTATCATTGAAGTCCTATAGGCTTTATAAGAGTAGACCACAAATTTGGTTGTGGGCTTTCTAGCAGTCAATAAGTAGAGGAAATTCTATACCGTAGCAAACTAACTGTTCAGGAATTGCATATCTAAGTGGTATTTCATATACTTATAGTGTAATAGCCATATTCATAAACATATAACTATTCTTAGACCAGTGTTCTTAGGCTGTTTCTGTTTTCAAATTCTGAACCATGAAAAGGAGCTCACTGAGGTAAAAAAGTTTAAAAGAATTGGGACATGTATTGGAACAGAATGCCTGAATCTTCTGGACATTTATTTTGGAAGTAAACTGACCAATTTCATGTAATCAGAGTGAATAGTGTAATCTTTCAATATTTGCTTGGCTCTAAGGAAGAAATGTCCAATGAACAATTATCTTTGCAATTTTAATGGTATGAGCTATTTGTTCAAAAAGGGGAACCTTATTTTTAATCTATTGCTTAATACTCATTTGATTTTTATGACCTTTCTTATAGAGTATGAAACAGGCCCATTATTCTTTGCTAGACACAGCAGAAACTGGTTATCTACATATTATATGCATTGTTTCTTTTTACTTACCAACAGAATCCTGATTGTGTTCAGAGAACTAATATATCAGCTACAGATATTTGTTTCCCAGGCTCCCTTGCAATGGGATAAATACATGTCATACTTCTGTCCATAAAGGGTAAAATGAGGATTTCTGGGTAAGCACTCACTTTAATGGTACAGGTATTTCTCCTGAGGCTGTTCTTTTTTTCTTTATGCCTGGAATGTGGCTATACTTTCTGAAGGACAAGCAATAACTTTATAGCCTTGGGGTCCCAGGCATGAAGATGAAGGCATACATCTGCATATTGGAAGGTAAAGACAGAAAGGCCATGGTTCCTATGGCAATTGTTGAACCATCACATAAAACTTGGACTGCCTACTCCTGGACTTCAGTTGGTTTAAGGTTTATGTTTGAGTGGCGAAAGTATGTTGGTTATATGTGTTAGAACAGTTGAAAGTGAGCTAAGTTTCAAAACTGCTCAACTGCATGGAAACTGAACAACCTGCTCCTGAATGACTACTGGGTACATAATGAAATGAAGGCAGAAATAAAGATGTTCTTTGAAACCAATGAGAACAAAGATACAACTTACCACAATCTCTGGGACACATTTAAAGCAGTGTGTAGAGGGAAATTTATAGCACTACATATCCACAAGAGAAAGCAGGAAAGATCTAAAATTGACACCCTAACATCACAATTAAAACAACTAGAGAAGCAAAAGCAAACACATTCAAAAGCTAGCAGAATACAAGAAATAAGTAAGAACAGAGCAGAACTGAAGGAGATAGAGACACAAAAACCCTCCAAAAAAATCAATGAATCCAGGAGCTGGTTTTTTAAAAAGATCAACAAATTTGATAGACCACTAGCAAGACTAATAAGGAAGAAAAGAGAGAAGAATCAGATAGATGCAATAAAATATAATAAAGGGGATATCACCACCGATCCCACAGAAATACAAACTACTATCAGAGAATACTACAAACACCTCTACACAAATAAACTAGAATATAGAGACAAAATGGATACATTTCTGGACTCATACAACCTCCCAAGATTAAACCAGGAAGAAGTTGAATCCCTGAATAGACCAATAACAGGTTCTGAAATTGAGGCAATAATTAATAGCCTACCAACAAAAACAAGTCCAGGACAAGACGGATTTACAGCCACATTCTACCAGAGGTACAAAGAGGAGTTGGTACCATTCCTTCAGAAACTATTCCAATCTATAGAAAAAGAGGGAATCCTCCCTAACTCATTTTATGAGGCCAACATCATCCTGATACCAAAGCCTGACAGAGACACAACAAAGAAACAGAATTTTAGACCCATATCCCTGATGAACATTGATGCAAAAATCCTCAATCAACAACTGGCAAACTGAATCCAGCGGCACATCAAAAAGCTTATCCACCATGATCAAGTGGGCTTCATCCCTGGGATGCAAGGCTGGTTCAGCATACACAAATCAATAAACGTAATCCATCATGTAAATAGAACAAAAGACAAAAACCGTATGATTATCTCAATAGATGCAGAAAAGGCCTTCGACAAAATTCAAAAGCCCTTCATGCTGAAAACTCTCAATAAAGTAGGTATTGATGGGACATATCTCAAAATAATAAGAGCTATTTATGACAAACCCACAGTCAATATCATACTGAATGGGCAAAAACTGGAAGCATTCCCTTTAAAAGCTGGCACAAGACAGGGATGCCCTCTCTCACCACTCCTATTCAACATAGTGTTGGAAGTTTGGGCCAGAGCAATCAGGCAAGAGAAGAAATAAAGGCTATTCAATTAGGAAAAGCAGAAGTCAAATTGTCCCTGTTTGCAGATGACATGATTGTATATTTAGAAAACCCCATCATCTCAACCCCAAATCTCCTTAAGCTGATAAGCAACTTCAGCAAAGTCTCAGGTTACAAAATCAATGTGCAAAAATCACAAGCATTCCTATACAACAATAACACACAAACAGAAACCCAAATCATGACTGAACTCCCGTTCACAATTGCTTCAAGACCATAAAATACCTAAGAATACAACTTACAAGGGATGTGAAGGACCTCTTCAAGGAGAACTACAAACCATTGCTCAACGAACTAAGAGAGGACACACAAAAAATGGGAGAACATTCCATACTCATGGATAGGAAGAATCAATATCGTGAAAATGGCCATACTGCTCAAGGTAATTTATAGATTCAATGCCATCGCCATCAAGCTACCAGTGACTTTCTTCACAGAATTGGAAAAAACTACTTTAAAGTTCATATGGAACCAAAAAAGAGCCCGCATTGCCAAGACAATCCTAAGCCAAAAGAACAAAGCTGGAGACATCACACTACCTGACTTCAAACTATACTACAAGGCTACAGTAACCAAAACAGCATGGTACTGGTACCAAAACAGAGATACAGACCAATGGAACAGAATAGAACCCTCGGAAATAATACCACACATCTACAACCATCTGATCTTTGACAAACCTGAGAGAAACAAGAAATGGGGAAAGGATTCCCTATTTAATAAATGGTGCATATGTTTATTGTGGCATTATTCACAGTAACAAAGACTTGGAACCAACCTAAATGTCCATCAATGATAGACTAGATTAAGAAAAGGTGGCACATACACACCATGGAATACTATGCAGCCATAAAGAAGGATGAGTTCATGTCCTTTGTAGGGACATGGATGAAACTAGAAACCATCATTCTGAGCAACCTGTTGCAAGGACAGAAAACCAAACACTGCATGTTCTCACTGATAGGTGAGAATTGAACAATGAGAACACTTGGACACAGGGTAGGGAACATCATACACCAGGGCCTGTTGGGGGTACGGAGGAGGGATAGCATTAGGAGATATACCTAATGTAAATGATGAGTTAACGGGTACAACACACCAACATGGCACATGTATACATATGTAACAAATCTGCATGTTGTGCACATGTACCCTAGAACTTAAAGTATAATAAAATAAATAAATAAAAATTAAAAAATAAAATGAAAGCTAGCTGAGTTTGTGTAGAAGAAGCCAGACTCAGTAGAATGGGTCTGGGATCTTAACTTAAATATGTCAGGCATTTGACATTTAGGCCAGTGGTCTAATATGTGGTGCCTATTGTATAGTCAATTTATATTTCCTTTGAGGTGACACTGGTATTCAAGGAAGCTGCACATGGAAGATAAGGCATAAAAAGTTTGCGTCATGATCAGGAGTGGGGTGTCAATGTTTCTAACTGATTAGAATTCTAGCCAGAAATTTAATATATGTTCATTAGAAGTTTCTATTATGGGAGAGAATTGGTAAAGCTAGGGAACGTTCAAAGACATACCCCAGTCCCAACCTCCACAAGGTGAGATTCAAAGCAGAAATTCCTATGGGAGAAATGAAACACTAAACAGTAATATGAAGCAAACACCCTCAATAGTAGCAGTCTATACAGAGCATACTGAGAGATAAAACTAGTCAGATTTTATTTTAATTTTTAAATAAGTTTTTAAATTAATGATAGAACCCCTAAATTCCTTAAGAATTAGATGTGAGATGTGAGAGAAAGGAAAACTCAGACATGCTCCTTAAATCATGCTTTAGGTTGAGCCACTGGGAGGATAGAGATACCATCAAGTGAGCTGAAGAGACTTGGAGAACAGCTTTGGACAGAAGATCAGGACAACGCAAATAATCAAACATACAAAGCCCATTTGGACATCCAATTTAAATTGTTTATCAGATATCAACATAGAGATCTCAAGTAGATAGTTGGATATATGAGTGTCACATTTTGGAGACAATTCAAGGCAGGAGTAGAAATATGAGCATAACCAGCAAATAGTTCATATTTAAGGTCAGGAGACTAACAAGACACAGCTAACAAATGATGGAGCTGGGATTAGGACTTCGTTAAGTCTAAGCAAAGGTGTGAAGGCAGAGTCTAGAGTGAGTGAATATGAAAAAGCAAGGCTAATATATAATGGTAAAGCCATTTAACCTTCTTGGCTGTAAGGCTAGTCAAGGAAGGTTTATGTAGCTAAAATTGTAATGAGAAGTTCACAGCCATTAGGAAAGTAGAGTAATTTCTTACATGAAATTTCATTTTTACTAGATCAGGGAAATATTTGGAGTTAAGCATGAAGTGGCACCAGCTGAAAATAGTAGATTAGAAAATAGTACTTCAGTGGACTCCAAGCACAAAGAAGGCCGGATGTGTAAGTATTAATACAAATCTAGTGACTATCAGAACTCTGGAGAACAATAGCATCGATGAGGAAACAGCTTAAGAAAAAGCTGTTATCATACTTTATTATATTTAAATATATAGTAATCATACCTATTATTATATACCTGTCATTTGGAGAGCTTTGAATATTTAATTATGTAATTTGTATTTCTGTAGGATTTTGCACAAAAGTGCTGTGTTGACTTGTGTATGTTATTATTTTTCAGTGTGAGCTTATAATCTCTGGAACTTCATTTCTGAGAATTTTTTTTTTTTTTTTTTTTGAGATGGAGTCTCGCCCTTTCGCGCCTAGACTGGAGTGCGATGGTGTGATCTTGGTTCACGGCAACTTCTGCCTCCCGGATTCAAGCGATTCGCCTGCCTCAGCCTCCCATGTAGCTAGGATCACAGGGGCACACAACCATGCCCAGCTAGTTTTTTGTATCTTTTAGTAGAGACGGGGTTTCACCATGTTGGTCAGGCTGGTCTCAAACTCCTGACCTCGTGATCTGCCCGCCTTAGCCTCCCAAAGTGCTAGGATTACAGGTGTTAGCCACCGTGCCTGGTCATTTCTGAGAATTTTTGACATCTGAGTGAAAGTTAAGTTTTTCTCATGAAGGTTTACATTTACTTCTTCTAGATCCTGGGAACACAACTGATCCTAAAACATGACCAATAAATATGAAGCTTAAGGGATTTTTGGAACCACAAATGAAATTGTGAATTAGTGTGATAGTGTGTGGTAATGCATTCTCAAGGGAGATTCTTCTTTTCCACCATCTAGCTCAAAATTCAGGACAAGAAAGGTTCTTTGTTTCACCCTTCTGTGGGGAAAAATTTGCCCTTTCATTCTTCACTGTGCTGTTTGTAGCTCTAGTGTTCTAGGACTGTTCTGGTACTAAAGGAAGTCTTCACACTTTCCTTTGCAAGCTCCACATCACTGGATTTTGACCTTTGACCTCACGGCAAAATTGGATTTGGTACTGATTTATTTCTCTGAGTTCTTGTTTTCCATTCAACTTCATTTTATTCTTATATTTTTACAAACTCAATGGTGCTTTTAAATATTATTGTGTTCCAAAAATGTATGCATTATGTGTAGCTGTATTATCAATGACTGTGGGTCAGAAGCCCTTAGACTTCATGTCAGGTCCTTTAATTGTTTTCTAAAGAATATATTGCTAGAATTGTTCTTAAATAAAAGTAAGCTTTTGCAGCACAGACTTCAAACTAGAAATTCTGGCTTATGTAGTAGACACTAACTTAGCATCAGAGAATGCGAAATTGTTTGCTTCTGGCTTATCTTTTATGTGCTGTGTTCAAAGTAACTACAGTCTTGTCTGCACTTCACTGTGTGTTGCAATCTTGAAGTTAAGAGGACAGCACTCTATCACTCATCCACATCTGAGCAAAGTACTATGGTTTTAATAAGGGCAATTTCATCATTAAATATAAAATTGGCATGAAATGGCAGAGCAGTCTTTGTTAACTTGTTTCTGTGATCAAAACAGACATGCACTCCGGGACTGTCCATCTGGCACCTTCAGTGACAAATTAAAACTTGATTTTTTATTATCGCAATGCTTACCATTAACAATTATTTTTATACAAAAAGAATGTAATATTATTTCAAGTTTAGAGTCTTCTTCCTCAACTTCTGAGTGAATGTTGTTCTATCACATTCATTTCTCATATATCTGCATATGAAAAAATATTATCTCTCTATATATATCTCTTGTGTTTTGTGTGTCCTTTTACAGACTAGTATTTGTCTTAGACTGTTTGGACTGCCATGACAAAATGCCGTAGACTGGGTAGCTTATAAACAACAGTAGTTTATTTCGCACAGTTCCTGGAGAATGAGAAGTGCAAGATTAAGGTGATGGCAGATTCAGTGTCCAATGAGGGCTCATTTTCTGCTTCATAGATGACACCTTCTCACTGTGTCCTTATACGGTGGAAGAAGGCAAGACAGCTCTCTGGGGCTGCTTTTATAAGGGCACTAATTTCATTTATGAGGGCTTCATCCTCATGACCTAATCACCTTCGAACTTGCCCCACTTAGTACCATTACACTGGTGATTCAACATACGAATTTGGGGAGACAAACATTCAGACAATATTAATATTCAAATGCCCTCAGACATTCAGAATTACCAAATGTTAGGGAAAAATATTATATGTTTTATTCCAGGTTATTTCTGTCCTCCTAGATCATTAGAATGATTGGTAATAAAGCTGGTTGGTCAGTGTAGACAGCAATTACCCCATTTATTTCCTCCAAAGCTGATATAAACTGCCACTGAACCATACTATTTTTAGCATCTTATGCCTATGCTTATGTTTGCAGATAGAATTCCTCTTTCAGAAACCTGAATAATTCTTTTGGTTACAATTTCCTGTTTATAGAGAATGTTTTGTTTCTATGCAATGCTGATTATTAAAGTTTTATTTGTTTTCTTTTTTGCCATGGCTGCAGTCCAGCATGCCTGCATAGACAATATTAAATATTGAACAATCATTTTAAAATATATAAATGGTAATATAATGTATTGACCAACGTCAAGCTAAGCCAAGAGCAGTTTTTTCTTTGCATTGAGCTCAGGGATTTAACATTTGGATTATGATGAAGCCTTTGACTTGACTCTTCGGTCACAGAGCAAATTCATCTTCTATTTGAGGGCATTTAAACTGGAGTTCAACCTACTCTGTTGCTGGCAACACCAGGTGATAGATATAATATTTCTCATGTTAATTGAGAAAAATGAGCTTTTTCTTTAACCATATGTTAACATCCAGTGAGTTAACAGCATTTAAACCTTGGAAAGTCAGAGAGTTGGTTTAGTGTGGACCTGAATAGAACCAGATATTTGGAATGCTCGTTCATATGCACACTTTGTCTTGCCACTTCAATGCACATATTCAAGTTTTAAAAGGGAACTTTATTTTTTTAACCAGTCTAGCTCTTAGTTAGTTGATTGAGTTGGAGCAAAACCAAGCATGGACATGTCTAGTTTGAACCCTGGGTGATCCACAACCATTTAATGTGCAGAGGGTCTCAGACGTAGAAGAGTTCAAAAGTATTGCCCAGATAGAGAGAAAGGGTAACAAAATTTTCCATAACTTTGTTCTCCCCTCCTTAGTAACAGCCAGTTTTCTCAAACATGAAAATTGTTTCCAAGAAGCGACTTTATTGCTTTTCCTTACAATTAGGGAAAAGAAGGCAATGGTGTTCAAATGATGCCTGACAGCCTGGGTAACAAGCACCAACCATCTGTACTATAGCAGCACTGTTTGTATTTTTAATGTTTACACATACAGCAAAGATAATTAAAAATAACTATAATTAAAAATGATTACAACAAATTACTTTTCCCTCAACGGTAATATGTGCCTGTAACTTATAAGTTACTTACTAAAGTAACCTTTATGGAGTCTAACAAGAAAACATTATAATTCCTGCCTTGTTTCTGAAAGTTTATAGATTTGGGGGAGGGGAGTTTTTTCTAACTATGAAATCATTTCGCTTTTTTGTACTTCACAAGCATTTGAAAGTATGGAAATTATCTCTGTATTAATAATATGGGATTTTTTTCTCAGAAGGAAAGATTAAATGTAATTTCTTTTTCCAAAAATAGTAAAATGACTGAGGGGTTAATTTTTTTTTTTTTTTTTTTTTAAAGCTAACTCGGCTCCTTGAACAGGCTTTCATTAAAATTATTGAATTTGTTCATAATATCATATGAACTATGGGCAGACGATTCATTTCGGAACAATAGTTTTCTCTATCCCATCATGATCCTTGGAGTCTTCAGATACCCTCAAAAACCTTCTCTATAGAAGATGCTGGTTAGTAGCAAGATCTGAATAGCTGGCTCCAGGCAAAGAGTAGAGAAGTTGACATGACCTTTGTGGAAGGGCTTGAGATTTAGTCAGAAGGTATAGTGTGGAGGTTCAGGGCATGGCCCTGGGAACCAGATTGTCTAGGTTCCAATTCTGTTCTGGTAACTTCAGGAAGGGGCACACTGAATGAAGCTGGGAGACAAATTGCATCTTCATAGAATGTTTAGGAACATTTTAAACTGAGTGTCTAATTAGGAAACTAAGGGGCCTGGAGATCTTATAAATGAAGAGACTTAAACCTCTTCGCATTTTAGAAAATATTATGCCTTGTGATGATTATCCTAGCTCAGGTCACCTCTCCTCATGTAGATCACCTCTGTTTCCTTGAGTATTTCTTGAGGTTTTAAGAGAGAATTTCTTACATGCTCAAGTATAAGTCTTCTTTGCAGTGTTCACACTGTGGTGTCTGACAATGGCCAGCGCATCTCTGCCAGGCCCTCAGGGAACTTTTTCTTTCTCTGCTGTTGTTCCGCAGTTCCCACCAGGCACAATTTGCTATTGGAAACAGATCTGACCCTTCAGGGTACCAAAGTTGTGTTGCAGTTATGCCTGCACTCCAGCACAGTCAAATGACTCTTCGATTTGTTTGTTTTCCTTATAATTCTTTCTCTCCTAGAAGCCAGGCATGAATGCAGGAAGTGAGGACAGATACAGGTGATAGCAACTCTATTTTTCTCAGTATTCTGATTCTTTACAACTTTGTTACATGCTGTTCAAATTCATCAAGGCAGTTCCTTCTTCCCTAAGGATATATTCTCTTCTGAAAGACTTCCCTGCTCTTCAGCTTCCCTTGCAAATAGGCTTCCGTCAGACTACCCGAGTGATGGACAGTCTTGACCATGTGTCTGAACCCCAGTAGAAGTCATCCTTATTTGCTCTTTCAGAACTTCCTTATTCCCCATAAATCAGTTTCCTTTAGACTAGACACATAAGTCCATTCAAGGTGCCCAGACATGCTATTTAAATATACTACCGGCTGAAATACATTTTAAAACATATTTAGGTTACTAATACTGTCTTCATACTTCTTTGAATAATGTAAACTTGGCTATTTTGTAAAAGGATTTCAGTTCAAGCAAAGTAAGGCAATCAATTATGTTCTTTCTTTCTTCTTTTTACCTTGTACTGAGCAGTTTTCTCCTTGTTTTCTTTCTACTTTCTACATTCACTTTTGCTCTCAAGCATGGCTATGTTAATGGAAAAATACATTAGGAAATTAGTCCAGATGTTTTTCCTCAGAATTATGTGAGTCGTAATAGCACTTGCAACCTCACTTCTAACAAATTTTAGTGCCTCATTAAAAAATTAAGATGTGCAAATAAGTTACATGTTATTGTAGTTTATTATAATGTATATCATTTATATAAATTATAGAGTAAATGTATTTTCATCAGATGACTTTCATGTGTTAGTGCTGAACACCCTCTTAATTCACTTGGGTTTAATGTGAACCCAGATGCTTTTGCATTTGATGTCACTGGTGAAATAAGAGGAGGCAGGAAAGACAAAGGAAAATTGTGGATTAATATTTATTAGAGTGTGGTGCTATGCAGCTAACTAGTCAACAGTTTGAGGTCTTCTACTTTCTCCAACAGACTAAGTTGGGGAGGGGTGGTAGAAGGAGCCTGTTATGACCCGTTCAAAGGGTAGTGATTTTCATTGTAATGGAAAATATGTTGAAACAAAGACATGAATGACCACAGGCATATGGATAAATTATAGATGCTTATTTCGTTTTATGAGAAAATAAAAATGTTTTATTAAGAATGTAAACATACATGCTAAATTAACCATGTTAATTAAGTGTTTATTAAAATGCTAATAGAGTCACATGCTACGTAATCATGTTTTGGTCAAGAGTTGGCCACACATATGGCTGTGGTTCTGTAAGATTATAGTATCATATTTTTATTCTACCTTTCTATGTCTAGATATGTAGATATACAAGTAAATATCATTGTGTTATAATTGCCTACAGTATTCAATATAGTAACATGCTGTACACATTTGTAGCCTCAGAGCAATAAGGTTTACCACAAAGCCTAGGGATGTAGCAAGCTATAAAATCTAGGCGTGTGTAAGTGCACTCTAGGATGTTCACACAACAACAAAATTGCCTGATGACATATTTCTCAGATCATATCCTGTTGTTATGTGTGCTTATAATTCAATAAGATCAAATGATGTATCTAGCTTCAACATATTAAATTATGTAGTCTTTACATTACTGGAGAGGGATTGTGAGGTTCAATGTATTATAGAATCAACAAGTAAACAAAATTAAAGGAGCACAACTGTCATGTTGTGTCATGGACACAAAAGCATACCAAATGTTTGTCTAATGAAATTTCTCTCCATAAAGTCTGAGGCAAACCCAGTTGAGGCAAAGTTCCAAAGCAAGAAGAGGTAAATTTTGCTGTGTTGTTTCTAAGGGTACTTCACTGAGGACAAATTTGAACGACAATTGACAAATTGAGGCAGAAGAAAGTCAATATTAGTACCCAAAGAGCCAGAACCATGTGTTAGACGCAAGAGGACTGTATTTTGATGCAGCGTGAATTAAATGAACACAAAGGAGCAATCACTGAAGTGTGCAAAGTCATTAACAAGGATGAGATTCCTGAAACTTTTTCATTGTTGCTGGTTTTTTACCTGAAGGTGCAGAAACTTGCTTCAGGGATCAACATAAGGTTGGAGAGCTCCAGATGATTAGATACTATTCTCAGGATAAAATAGTTTGACAATACACTTTTAGTGAAGATCTATTCCACAGATTGTTTATTAAGCACCACGTGTATATCAAGTACTATAGATGGCATTGGGGATATAGCAGTGAATAAGATATGGTCCTCGCTCACACATTAAAGTGAGAATTTGTAATGCACCTGTTAAGTGGGAGTGAGTAGACAGTACTGTGGGAACACAAAGAGTATAACCTCACTTGGTCTAAGATAGTCAGAAGAGATTTGCAGATGAATAATGCCAAGACAGAACCCTTTTAATTGCATAAAAATTACTAGATAATGAGACAAGTTAGCCTGCGTAGAGGCCCACAGCCTAGCATGCCTGGAAGATGAATCACAGGTAGCTGAGCAAGTGTGAAAAGACATAGATGCTAGGATCATGGGTCTCTTCTTCATCTATTGGAGTTGGAGGGGGTGGGATATTAAGTAATTCTGTTGAGTTCATAAGACACAGGAAGCTCCTTCTATTAGCTTCAATTATTTGCTCTGCTAAACGACACTGCACGTAGTTCAGGCAGGTCTCTTTCAGGCCACTAGACATTATGAACCCATGAACTTGTAGGAACTTTGTCTGTGAGTGTCCTATCAGGGAGTTCATGTCTTGAGATTTACTCTTACAGAACTTCGCTACTTTTAGTTAAAAGTGCAAATTTTAATTTAGCAAAAAGTGTTACACATAATAACCAACTTATCCGCACATATTTTAAAATTTTACTCCCAGAAAGTGATTGCAAATCTACGATTGATCATTATAACACGATGTTGACTCAGGATTGACACTAATAGAAAATCAAAAAACAAATAAAAAACCTGCCAAATTTTTTTCCTTGACCAGATTTCAGTGGAATGTGTTAACAAATCATGTTAAAAAAACAATAATAAACAAAATTTCTGTTTAAAGTAATTTGGGTTTAGTGAGAAAAATGACAATTTGGTAAAATGTGAAATCTAGATTAATGAATAAATTAAAAACCAAAGAATATAAAGAATGATAGGGAAGGGAGTAAGATTTGAGATTGGAAGGAAGTAATCCAGCTTTTCCTTTTTTTTAACGTTTTAAAACATTTTTCTCTTATATTTCTTAGAAATTATAAAAATCTTTTTCACATAGAAAATCCATACATGTTAATGAAAGCAGTGAATGTTGTTTTTGTTTTAAAAAGCCAATGTAGTAGTTGTAGGATTTGATGCCACCTTTCATGTGACTGGGGAAAGTGAACTGTACAGAAACACAGTAATTGTCTCTAAGTAGCAGAAACTACAACTTAACAGAGATGATAGGTTTTCTCAATTTATGTCCTGTGACAAGGGATCTTTGGAATAAAATGCATATCAGAATAAATGTTAATATTTATCTATCTTTCCAATTGTGGCTTTGCTTTCAAGAGCATTTTAATTCAACCTGGTAAAGAACTTACCACAATATTGATAAGAAGGAAAAGAAAGATTCCCCAATATCCAGGCCATAGGAATACGTTCTCATTAAGTATCTATTCTTAGGTGAAGCTTAAAGATACCTTTGCTCAGGAACCTTTTAAATTTCCTTTTGATAATTTATTTAAATATTTATTCTGGACACAGCAGATGAAGATGTAAGGAAAAGGGTGATAGAAGAAACTGGAATTTCAAAACTAGCAGATCGTGACATATATATGTATATATATACACACACACACACACATATTTTTTTTCAAACACAGATTTAATTTTAGGTTTATTACAAATATATCTATTTATAAAGTAATGATTTTTTTAAACAAACTATAGTAGAATTATAGAATTAGACAAAGCTATGCTTCAAAGTATTCCTCTGGGAATGCATGCATTTATTCCAAATATGCTGCAATTTTTCAAGCCATATTTATAATTCCTCTTTTGAGATTATTTTAACAGTTACTATTTTACCAGCCACACAAAAAAATTCATCTCTTTACATTATAAGTAAATCGCACATTTTAGGTATCAACTGCTATATTATCTAGTCTTATCACTCTGTCTTCCAGTCCAATACTGATTATGAAAGATGTCTCATTGTTACTAAGAAAAAAGTAAAAACACAGTCAAAAAACTAAAACTTATCCCCAGTGAGGATATCCTTAACAAGTGAATAACTGCATGAAATATTAAGATAAAAAATATATATTTGCAATTCAGAATATACTGGGGTATATACTGGGTAAGGCATTTTTATTCATTTACTTTATTTATTTGTTTAGATATAGACTCTTGCTATGTTCCCTAGGCTGGAATGCGGTGTCTATTACAAACACAATCATCCTGCACTCTGTCTGAAATTCTGGGCCTCAAGGGATTTTCTCATCTTGGCCTCCTGAGTAGCTGGGGCTACAGATGTGCACCATTCTGCTTGAGTTTGGAAGATCATTTTAACAGTTTCAAATTCATCAATCTTAGCATCAGAAGAGTAAGTCTGCATCCTCTAGGTTTAGCCATCTAAGATGGGACTAGATTCATTTACAAGAATAAGTGCTTCTATGCTTGCTCAACAAACATCACCTAGCTTTATAGGCACACTGTGTAAATAGGAAACAGTGCTGTACATATAAAAATGAGTATAATGAGCATGTCCTTTTACCAAAAGGAAGCAATTATACTCAGTAGTAAGTAATTATTTTAGTGAAAACTACATTTGCTTTTCAATTTTATTCCATACTAGAGTTTGAGCTGAAAGAGACCTTGGAGACCAGTTAGTCCAACCTACTTACTATTTCATAGGAGAAGAAAATGTGGCACAGAGAAACTGGAAGCTAGGTGACTTATTTGAGGTTACATAGTTAGTTGTAAGTCTTGAGCTAGAATCAGTTACTTGACCATTGATATGAGATTCTTCCCATTACTTCCTAGTGTGTCCCTGGTAGGATTTATTTCATATGAAACTTACATAATCTAAGGCAATTTTTAAATGTTAAATTATAGAATATGTTAATGTGTCTTTTGTGGACTTTAAAAAGTAAAGCAGTGCTGTTAACTGTGTTTCACATGCCAAGAACACTATACTTTTTAAAAGTCACATGTGGGTGATTCAGAAATGTGGTTCGCTTAAGAAAAAGTCTAGTTTCTTTTTCGCCAGTAGAACTGTTTGTTTTATTATTTTACTCAGACTGATTTATGAAATCATACTGTTCATTTCCATTTTAATTTACTTTTTTTACCCTGACAATACCTAATGAGTGCTTTTGATTTATTGTTTCCTAGCCAATATTTTATTGTTTCTTTGAAGATTTCTACAAAATATTTTAGAAAATGTTTGTTCTTTTTTTTTCTTTTTTTTTTTTTTTTTAAGATGGTGTCTTGCTCTGTCGCCAGGCTGGAGTGCAATGGCACCATCTCAGCTCACTGCAACTCTTGTCTCCTGGGTTCAAGTGATCCTCCTGCCTCAGCCTCCCGAGTACCAGGGACAACAGATGCAGCAGCTCACGCCTGTAATTCCAGCACTTTGGGAAGCCAAGATGGGCGGATCACCTGAGGTCAGGAGTTCGAGACTAGCCTGGCCAACATGGCGAAACCCCACCTCCACTAAAAATAGAAAAACTTTTTCATTTGCATTTTCTAGTTTATCATCTTTTACAAAGATGTATTTAAACACTCAAAATCATGAGTAGTATTTTCGGCCATTCAAGTGGCTATAGTAAAATACTTTACGTTGGGTAATTTAGAAACAGCATACCTTTATTTCTTGTAGTGCTGGAGGCTGGAAAGTCCTAGATCGAGGTGCCAGACAATTTGGTGTTTGGTGAGGCCTTGACCTCTGTTTCATAGAAGGCACCTCCCTGATGGTTTCTCACACTGTAGGAGGGGCAAATGACCTCCTTCAGGCGTTTTTTGTGAGGTTGCCTATCCCATTCATCAAAGATCTATCCACATGATTTAATTGTCTCCAAAAAGCCTTATCTCTTAATACTATCATATTGGGGATTATGTTTCAACAAATGAATTTTGAGGGGAACAGACACATTCAGCCCACAGGAGGAAGGTACAAATTTTTAATATGATCTTTGTCCAAAACATGTTATCAGAAGACTTCCTTTTGGCAATATTAAATTTTTATTCTTTTTAATTTTAATTAGTTAATAGAGTCAGTGTGGTCCTTTTTTTCTTTCTTTTTCATCACAATCTTTTAATTTAAATTTCCAAAGCTCAAAGTCTTGCAAGGACGTCGTGGAAAAACTTTCCATGTTGGGTGTATCTTTCTATCAAACTGGCCTTGAGGTATGGTGAAGGGAAGATTAATGGGAACACAGAAAGTCTCTAATTAAGACAAAGCCACAATCTTTAAAATATATATTCACACCCATGGAAGAAAGGCATAATTTGAAAATTATTTTTATCCAGAAATAATAAAAAACTTAGGACACTGTACTTTAATATTCTCAAAAAAGATGCTAAAACACATGGTCTCAGCTAAGCCAGAATAGAGAATCGTAAGTTTGAGATAAAGACAAGGCAGTTAACCCTGCACTGTACTAAAACACATTACACTGAGCAGTAGTTAAATATAGGATGACCAACACAGGATCCAAATAAAATCTATGCTGAAGGCAGAAAGAATGTACTTGACCTTTCAGAAATGAGTAAGAATCTGTAAGATGAAAGTGGTTGTGTAATTGTGTGAGGAGAGTGTTCCAGACAGAAAAAACAGCTTGGGCAAAGACATTTTTTAAAAAAGAGGGAGTAGCCTGTTCCAAAACTAAAAAGCTATTGTGTATAAGATGTAGAATTCTGGACAAGAGTGGCTGGACATGGGGAGAGAGGAGTAAGCAGAACCAGTTCTTGAAGTGTCCAGGAAGCATTTTCAAAGTTTTTACTTCATCCAGAGGGCAATATGGAGCTGTGGAAGACATTTCTTCATCACAGGGTTGGCACAACAAGAGTTGTATATTAGAAAATCACTCTGGCTGCAATATGGAAAAGAGACTGTGCCTGGAGACATGGGATCAGCTAAGAAGCACTTGTTTTAATTTATAGAAGAGAGGATGGTGTTTTGGACAAGGTTAATGCTGATGGCATTGGAGCAAAGTGATTGGATTCAAGAGATATTAAAGAGATAAACTGAATAAAATTTGGTGATTAAATATGGGAGAGGAGGGAGAATAATCGATCAAGGGCAGCACCTAGGTTTTTAACTTAGATCACAGGATAAATGGCAGTGCCATTTACTGAAAGTGGAAATGTCAAAGGAAGCACCATCTTTTGGAAAACATAGTGACGTTAGTCTTTTATGTTGTATTTGAAGTAAAGATGCTTCTCGACTTATGATAGGGTTATGTCCTGATAAACCCATCGTAAATTGAAAATATCGTGAGTTGAAATGCAAGTAATATACGTAAGCTACTGAATATTACAGCTTAGTCTAAACTGCCTTAAGTGTTCTGAGAACCCACCTGAGCCTATAGTTGAGCAACATCTTTTGACAACAAAGTGCACTGTAAGGTCTCTGTTGTTTACCCTCATGATCATGTGGCTGACTGGGAGCTGCTGTTCCCTACCTCTGCCTCGCCTCTCGAGACAGTCATACTGCATAACACTAGCTTAGAAAAAAATAAAAATTTGTACTACAAGTTCTGAATGCATATCACTTTCTCACCATCATAAAGTTGAAAAACTGTAATTGGGACCATCGTAAGTTGGGGACTGTCTGTATGTGCATGACAGGTATATGAATGATTGACAAGTGAAAATATCAAATAGCAGTTCCATCTATGGATCTGAAGTTCAGAAGAAATATCAGGGAGAGAGACATAGGTTCTTTAGTTTTAGTTTTTTCTTATTCAGCATTTATTTTAGAATCAAGGAGTACATGTGCAAGTTTGTTACAAAAGTATACTGCATGATGCTGAGGTTTGAGACATTATTGAACCCGTTACCCAGGTAGTGAACATAGTACCCAATAGGTAGTTTTTCAGTCCTTGCCCTTCTCTCCCTCTCTCTCGTCTCTGGTGGTTCCCATTCTCTTTTGTTCCCATCTTTATTTACATGTTTCCCCATTGTTTAGCTCCCATTTATAAGTGAGACTATGCATCATTTGTTTTTCTGTTTCTGCAGTAGTTCACTTAGTATAATGGTCTCCAGCTGCATCCATGTTGCTGCGAAGGATATGATTTCATTCTTTTTTATGGCTGTGTAGTATTCCATGGTGTATATGCACCACATTTTCTTTATTCACTCCACCACTGATGGGTACGTGGGTTGATTCCATGTTTTTGCTATTGTGAATAGCACTGTGACGAACATATGGGTGCATGTGTCCCATTCTTTAGGTAGAATGATTCATTTTCCTTTTGGCATTTATCAAGTATTGGCATTGCTGCGTCAAACCGTAGCTCAACTCTTAGTTCTTTGAGAAATCTCCAAACTGCTCTCCACAGTGGCTGAATTAATTTGCATTCCCACCAATAGCGTACAAGTGTGTCCTTTTCTCTGTAGACTCACCAACCACTGTTGCTTTTTGACTTTTTAATAACAGTAATTCTGACAGGTATGAGATGGTATCTCACTATGATTTTGTTTTGCATTTCTCTGATGATTAGTAATGGTGAGCCTTTCTTCATATGTTTGTTGGCCACTTGTATGTCTGTTTTGTGAATTGTCTGTTCTTGTATTTATCCACTTTTTAATGGGGTGGTTTATTTGCCACTTGTTGAATTGTTTCAGTTTCTTATAGTTAAATTTCTTGTAGTTAAGTTTCTTAAGTTTCTTATAGATTCTGTGTCTTAGTCCTTTGTTGAGTGTGTTGCTTGAAAATTTTTTCTCCCATTCTGTAGGTTGTCTGCTTACTCTCTTAATTAATTAGGTCACGCATATCAATTTTTGTCTGTGTTGTCATTGCTTTTCAGGGCTTAGCCATAAATGCTTTACTAAGACTGGTATCAAGAAGAGTATTTCTTAGTATTCCTTCAGGAATGTTCATAGTTTGAGGTCTGAAATTTACATATGTAATCCATCTTGAGTTATCTTTTTTTTTTTTTCTTTTTGAGACAGAGTCTCACTCTGTCGCCCAGGCAGGAGTGCAGTGGTGCAATCTTGGTTCACTGCAAGCTCTGCCTCCCAGGTTCACGCCATTCTCCTGCCTCAGCTTCCCAAGTAGCTGGGACTACAGGTGCCTGCCACCACGCCTGGCTAATTTTTGTTTTTGTATTTTTAGTAGAGACGGGATTTCACTATGTTAGGATGGTCTCAATCTCCCGACCTCGTGATCCACCTGCCTTGGCCTCCCAAAGTGCTGGAATTACAGGCGTGAGCCACCGCACCCGGTCAAGTTAATTTTTTTATATGGTGATTGTTACGGGTCATTTCATTCTTCTACTTATGGTAGTCAGTTATTCCGGCATCATTTATTATTGAATAGGGAATCTTTTCCTCATTGCTTATTTTGAAGTATAGGTTTTGAAATTTTGGGGGGGTGCATACATATATTTTGTGATATGCATACAATGGAATATATTATTTGACCATACAAAGGAATAAAGCATTGATATATGCAAAAATGTAGACCAACCTCCAAAATACTATGCTAAGTATTATGCTTGCAAAAGTAAAAGGAAAACCGTTGGGGTCCGCGTGTTTCCTGAACAAAGGAATGAACACACAAGACAACACAAGATGAGACAAACATGGTGGCCGCCCCGAACGACACGCTCTGCTTTATTTTATACCGTCCTTTGTGGAATGTTAGCAAGTCGCCAGACACATTGTTGTTTCTCTGATCTTTCCCTGACTTTCTGAATTTCCAAGATGTTTACATATAAACAAGCCCCCAGGGTCTGCTATTTGCAACTTAAGCCAGTCTTGTAGGCTCCTTTGTCTTCCCTGTTTGCAGAGGAGGAATGCCCAGCTTCGTTCACAAGAGCAGGACTATAATGTTAATGGGGGAATGGCCTGTTCAGTTGTAAAAGCAGATAGTTCTCTACAGAAAACTTAACTGTAGTGTTCCACAAGCCAAAGGAAGAGTGTTTTTCAAGAGGAAGGGAAATGAATGAACACATTGTGGTATATACATACCATAATATGGAATATGTGGTATATACATGCCATACACATCAAACGTTTCTCATTTCCACCTCCTCCTCCAAGGCCCTATCAACCACCACTCTGCATTCTGTCTCTATCGACTTATCTATTCTAGATTTTTTATATAAAAGGAATCATACAATATGTGGCCTTTTGTGTCTAGCTTCTTTCACTTGGCATAATGTTTTAGAGGTTCACCCACATTGTAGCTTGTGTTAGTAATCATTCTTTATTATAGTGGATTATATATTATTATAGTGGCTATCATAATGTTCCTTCGTATGTATATACATACCATAAATGGAATATTATTCCATTGTTATAATGGAATATAATAATTCCAGTATATATTCCATTATATAATGGAATATAATAATATTATTATAGTGGAATAATGTTCATTCGTATGTATATACATACCATAAATGGAATAATATTCCATTGTATGTATGTATATACATACGAAGGAACATTATATTCTTGGAATATTATTCCATTGTATGTATGTATATACATACGAAGGAACATTATTCCACTATAATAATAAGTATGTGGTATATACATACAATGAAATATTATTCCACTATAATGAGGAATGATTACTAACAAAAGCTACAATGTAGATGAACCTCTGAAACATTATGCCAAGTGAAAGAAGCTAGACACAAAAGGCCACATATTGTATAATTCCTCTTATATAAAAAGTCTAGAAGAAATAAGTCCATAGAGACAAAATGCAGAGTGGTGGTTGACAGGGCCTTGGAGGAGGAGGTGGAAATGAGAAACTGTTTGATGTGTAATGGATTCTACTTTGGAATGATAGAAATGTTTTGAAACTAGACATAGGTTGTTGTTGCACAACACTGTAAGTGTACCAAGTGCCACTGACTTGTTCTTTTAAAATTCATTATGAATTTCATGTCAATAAATTATTTTTAAAATGAAGGGGTATAAATGACAAAAACAAAAGCCATTGTGAGATCAAGGAAGATATGGACTGAAAAGTTTCCATTTGCTTTAAAGAGAAGAGATCTGTTGGTGGTGTAGTAGGAAGAGGCCAGATTGCAGTGGGTTGAAGAATGAGTAGGCTGTTGAGAAGTGGAGATATTAAGCATTGAATCTGAATAAATTTGGCTGTAAAGAGAAAGAAGATAGGTAAATTTCTAGCTGAAGATTGATGTGCCATCCAGAGTTTTTTTTATTGTTTTTAAGATGAGGTGACTCTACCCTTTTTAACTGTTCACAGGAGTTATGTGATGGAAAGTGGCAGGCTGGAGTTATGCAGCTCACTTTCTAGCCAGAAGGTTACATTGGTAAGTTAGGTGATGGTAAGGTGTGAGGTTTCTCATCCATGTTCCTGTATTTTAAAAATAGGATATAATGGAAGAAGTTGTTTGCTAAAAATGAGGGAAGGGAGTCTAAGGTAGAGGATACAAAGGGGCTTGAGAGAGTCTTTGTGCTCATTAAGAGTGAAAATTGACTTGAAAAACAGGGTACATTGAGCCCCTCAGGGACTGGAGATCAGAATTTATAGTGGCACTATGTATTTTCCGGATTGCAAGCTTTCTCCTGAAGCTCTCATCTTCTTGAATATAGGTGCATCAAATGTGGCTAATCCAACTGATCCTTTGTAAGGACTTCTTTGTCTCCCATCTCAGTACTAACCAGGCCTGATCACGCTTAGCTTTCAAGGTCAGATGAGATCAGGGACATTCGGAGTGGTGACATGGTTTGGCGTTGTGTCCCCACCCAAATCCCATTTCGAATTATTACACCCACATGTCAAGGGAGAGACCTAGTGAAAGGTGATTGGATCAGGGGGGTGATTCCCCCATGCTGTTCTCATGATAGTGAGTGACTTCTCATGAGATCTCATGGTTTTATAAGGGCCTTTTCCCTGTTTACTCCGTCTTTCCTTCTGCCTTGTGAAGAAGATGCCTGCTTCCCCTGCCGTCGTGATTGTAAGTTTCCTGAGGCCTCCCCAGCCATGCGGAACTGTGAGTTAATTAAACCTCCTTTGTTTATAAATTACCTAGTTGCAGGTGATATTATTTAAAGCAGTGTGAAAATGGACTAATACAAGTGGTATGGCCCTAGACAAATTCCACCCTCGTAAGGGACAGTAGACAATGTGAGTAGCTGGAGGAAACTCACCTATCCTTCTTGTTACACAATCTTCGCTTAACTTTTGATGATGCAGGATTGATCAGCAATTACAGGTTGTTTTTCAGTTTACAGTTTTGTTTGCATTATCTCATTGATTGCCAATATCGCAAAATGGTTTTATTGTGAATATTTTCCTTTGATAGGTGAGGAAATACAGACTCAGGGGTTGAAACATGTTAGAGTCTGCATAGGCTTTCTGACTCTGGGGATGTGTTTTGGAACATCTGCGTGAGACATTAAGAAGTATAATTGATTAAATGACTATATGTGGAACTTACCAGAATATAAGCTGGAGAGACGAAAACAACTCCTCACCTCTGCAGAAGGCTGCATCTATTGCACACAAATAAGAAAATAGAGGTTTCCCTGAAATCACAAAAATAACAAGGTTAGATGCAATACATAAAATATATATTTTATTTTAAAAGAAATCAATCCTTGGTTCATAGCTCAAAATAGCTTTTTTTTTTTTTTTCCTGGTGCAGCAGAGGATGTTCTAGTATTATATCAAGCAACAGTTAGTGAGCAAAAGTAACTGAATGCAATATATTTACCGACAATAGTGCCAGGGCTTTGTAAGCTACAGTATTGATTTACTTCTTTCAAAACCAAAGTGACAGCAAAAGGGGGTGAAAAATCACATGACTCAGGGAAGATATCTGAGGATTTAAAAGTGGCAAACACAAATCCATTAGTTTTAAAATGGGTCAAGAGACAAACCAGAAAAACTGTAGACTAGCAAATCAGTGAATTCAACCTTTATTGTAGAGAAAATACAAGATATTGTGTGAGGGAAAATGTGGGAGGAAAGAAGTCAGGAAAGGGGTTGGAAAAATAACGCTTTATGAATCTACACCCAAGTGAGTATGTAGAGATTTTATTCTTACCTGCAGGAACAAATTATATTTTTTGTTGTTTTTTTATACTCTGCAGACATGTATAATTTATGTATCAGTTTTTTTAGAGTATTTATAAAACTGTTTCAATAATTTACTTATCATTGGCGATTCAAGTAAATAAAACAGGATCTTGGTTAGTCATCTCTTTGCTGAAGTAGCCCAGTGTGGCTCAGCTAATGCACCCGCCTAGACCTAGAGGAGGTAAAGCTGTATTTGCCTTGTTCCTATTGTTTTCTGGAGTCTCTTCTATCAGATTTGAATTAATGGGATGGTAAGCCTTAAGAAGCTGCAGCTTAGTATAGCTACCTTCAGAAAAGGTTGTGACAAACAATTCATAGCATGCTTGGCCAAATTCCTATTCACTGCAACATTAGCGGGAGCGAGTACAGGATAGAAGGATTGCTAGAATGGCCGAGCCAATCCTGTAGATGGAGGGATGACAGATTTATATCACATTCAGCCCAGTCTCCACTCAGGTGCTAAATGTAGACTACCATGTTTATTGTTGCATTGCCATAGCAATGCCCCCTCTCCTAGATCATAAATGATCAAGAAAATCTTGCAAAAATGGTATACTTTTTGTATTAGAGTGGAGCAGAAATAGCTTTTTACTTTGTTTACTAAACTGCACCTCTTTATTTACAAAAATATATCCAAAATGCTATAGTTGGTGGAGTTCTATTCCATAATTTTTTCTCTGTCACATTCAAATGTTACTATGTCTTTTTTTTCTCATTGGTTCTTTGACAAAAAGTAATTAGAGTTTCATTACCTTACAGCCCTTAAACACAGTATTTTTCAAAGTGTGCCAAGACCGCCTGCTTGTTAAAATGCTCCTATGCTAGTTCCATCCTAGATTTTCTAAATCAGAAGGTCTAGAAATGTGGTACTGAAATCTGTACGCTTAACAAGATCCCTGGGTGACTTTTAAAAATGCTAAGAGTAATATCCATAAAGAAAAGTGCATCTTTCAAAACTAGACAGTTTGCTGAATTTTCACATTCTAAATACACCCGTGTAACTAGCACCTTGAACAAGAAACAGAATATGACCAGCACCTCTTGAATAACTCTCTGTTACTATCTCCACCAAGGATAGTTATGAGCCTGATTTCTAAGAGGATAGATAAGCTCCACTTGTTTTTGTAATTTATGTGAATTAAATAAAATAGAAGGCATTTGTGACTGGCTTGTTTTGCCTTTTTTGCTTAATGTTATGTTTCCCTGCAGTTGTAGACATTTTTATTGTTGAATAGTATTATTTTGTGAATATACCATGAATTATGTATTCATTCAGGTGTTGATTGACAATTGGCTAAAGTTTGGGGTTATTCTGAAGAGTGCTGCTATGAACATTCTAGTGCATGTCTTTTTGGAGTATACATGTTTGCATTTCTGTTGGGAATGTCAAGTCAAAACGTGCACCAGATAAAGTTAAGCAGGTAAGGATGACTTTATTCAAGGCCATTGCAATAGGATAGAGAGAGGAGAGCACAGTCTAAACTCAATTCCACTAAAACAATGTCTGGATAGGAGAGTTACTGAGCGCAGGTATGGGAGGATTGTAGGTTGTGTGTGTTTGCCAACTGGCCATACCTAATTATCTGTCTTTACCACAGGAGATAGCTGTGTAACTTGGAAGTAGGGACCCACTGATGTTAGATTTCTACCCTCCAATAGACACTGGGAGATAGGTCTCCCAGTTGACTAAATGTGGATTACATTTCACAGGGATGGCTTCCAGGTCTTGGAGAAAGACCGTCCTAGGTGTATAAATGGCAAAAGGTTTTTTTTTTTTTTTTTTTAATTTACATTTTAAAAATCCCCTACAAAATACTAATGAAAGAAATTTAAGAGGACCCAAACAAATGCTCATGGATTGGAAGAATCAATATTGTTAAAATGACCATACTTCCCCCCAAAATCTATAGATTCAATGCATTTCTTACCAAAATGCCAATGTCATTATTCATAGAAATAGAAAAAGCAGTTCTAAAATTTGTATGGGAGCCAAAAGGAGCCTGCATACCCAAAGCAATCCCCAAAACAACAAAGCTGTTGGCATCACCCTACCTGAGTTCAAAATATATTACTAGGCTATAATAACCAAAATAGCCTGGAATTGGCATAAAAAGAGACACATAGTCCAATGGAGCAGAGCAGATCATCCAGAAACAAATCTACATATTTATAGCCAATTGATGATTTTTTTTAGAAAGATACTAAGAATATACGTTAGGTAAAGGACATACTTCAATAAATGGTGCTGGGGAAACTGGATGTCCATATGCAGAAGAATAAAACTGAACTCCTATGTCAAAGCATGTAAAAAATTCAACTTAAGATGAATTAATGACTTAAACGTAAGACCTAAAATTATAAAAATACTAGACAAAAACAGGAAAAATACTTAAGGACACTAGCCTATGCAAAAATTTTATGGCTAAGACCTCAAAAGCACAGATAAAATGGAACTATATCAAACGAATAAGCTTCTGAACAGCAAAGGAAGCAATCAGCAAAGCGAAGATACAATATGTTGAATGGGAGAAAATATTTGTGAACTATTCGTCTGACAAAGACAGGGAAAGAAGTGATAATTACTAGTTTTCCAAAGTAAATGCTCTAAGGAAAGGGAGGTCAGCCCTCTAGAGTAAGGAAGAACTCTATCTAAACTTTAGTCAAACTGAGGTAAATATTAAGTTCATCTTGGTCAATTACATTCCTAAGAGTGGAATTGGTGGTTCCATAGGTTATGCAAATCTTCAGCTTTAGCACTGTCTGACATATCATTTTCCAACAGCATAATAAAGTTCTTGTTGGTCCATATCTTGAACAAAACTTGGCATTTTGTTTTATTTTGACCATTCTGATACGTATAAGTGGCACAGTATTTCACTGTATTCACCTATGTCTATTTTACTGAGTGATTTTTAGCAGATACGGTCTTTGAATTTTGTCTAGCACTTTTCATCCTATCTGGAGATATTCTTATGAGTTTTCTCCTTGGATGTATTAATATAGTAAAATATTTTAATAAAATATCTAATACTCTACCATCCTAGCATTCTTCAATTGTTTATATTAAAAAATTCTTGTTTGCCTGTGCAATTCTATTTGATGATATTGTATGAGGATTATTCACCAATGTTCATTGGTGATGTTATTCTGTAGACTTCTTTAGACTAAAACAGTTCATTGGTGATATTATTCTGTAGACTAAAAAAGTGCTATCTCTATCAGACTTAAAAATTGATGTTAAAAATTATATAGCAATATCACATAATTGCATGCCATCCTTGAGGAGGAGCTAAACTAATCTTTGTATTGTTCCAATTTTGCTGCGTATACCCCTGAAGTGAACACACGTCCATTAAGTTTTAATTTCAGACAGTAAATTCTTATTATAGCTTTTCTCTTTTGTGATTCTTACCCTTTTCCTTCTCCTATTACTCCTCTTCCTCCTCCTCTTATCCTGACTTGCTGTAGTTTCTTTCCTTTCTTTTATATCTTCATTTCGTCACTCTCTATTTACCTCTGTATATGCTATGCCTTCAAAACTCTCTAGTTTATAGTGGTCATCAGATGATAAACATCAGATGGATGAAGAGCTGGATAAATACATTTCTTTTATCATATTTAATGTATTGATTTTAGGGGGCTTATTTCTTTTGAGGTTTGTAATTTTTTCCTGTGAGCTTGGCAGAGGTCTGTGGAAGTTCAGTGCAAACTGCTATGGGAAAATGTGTGCTTCAATAAGGGATTTAGGGTTTTCAATAATCCTCAAGTAGTGTTAAGTTAATTTCCTAGAATGTGTCTCTACTATCATGTAGGCAATATATATTTAGACTCCATCCTCGATCATGCAATAGGCCTTGATATCCTATTTCTTATGGTGATCTTTCTTTTCTTTTTTCCTTGATATGTAGCCAGTTTTAAAAACACTTTTCCAGGTCAGTAGTTAACGTTTGTTGTCTAAGTTGTTTTTTCTTTTTTTAAAATAATGCCTAGGGCAACACTTCAAGGATCTCAGCCATACTCGGATGACTGTTTTAGCTTTCAACTTTTTAGAGATGAGAGGCCACATTTTCTTTCCATAGAATGGTGTTGGATTTTAACCCTCAAGGATTATTGAAGCACTCAGGAGCCACAGTTGAATTACTTTGAGACTGGTTCATCTGGTTTTGAGTTTTCTATTTGTTACTAACACCTGAGGATCCCCTTTCTTTTTTCTTTATGCTTGACTGCATATTTAACAACTTTATAAATTATACTTTTACAGTATTTGTCTATGTGATGAAACAGGGTATCTGTTTATCATCCTGGTCTTCAATATCACTGAAAATCAATTCCAGGTGAATATCATGTTCACTTAAACGTGATAGAGAAATTTAATGGTCTAATAAAATCAATCGTATTCTATTTATAACAACAGGCATTTCTTAATGTAGAGTATTTTTATCATATTGGTATCCTGTATCAATGGAGGAGATATAGAAAGAGAATACATAAATTACTAAAATGAGCAAGATGTGGCCAAGAATATATGAGAAAATCCAATAAACAACATATTATCAGGTGCCAAAGCAAGCTAGAATTTCAGCAAGAGTAGTAAACAGAATGAAATGCCACACAGTACTCAGGTTTTACAAGATCAGAAAATTGTGTATTTCATTTGAAATATTAAAATCATTGGCCACTGTTGACTTTACCAGTAACAGGTTTGTTGTTTTTGCGGGAGGAAAGATCATACTAATTGGGGTTAGATAGTAAAAGGGCAGTAAATGAGCAGAGGCAATGAGTAAGAATTACACTTTAGAAATACCTGGCCATTGAAGAAAGGAGAAAAATTGCAAGGAAGTTAGAATCAGTGATTGGGATGAGAAGAGATTTATTTATATTTATTATGGGAGATACTAGTAATTCCATGAACAAAGAGGCAGTAGAAAGGGAATACTGTTTATTAAGGAGAGAGTTGGCATCACTGATAAAGTGAGTTACCTAAGGAGGCAGTGGAGATTGGAAATAACCTTAAAGTTGTCCGAGAATTATCAAGCACGTGAAGGCCATGACTTCAGAGCTTACATAGCTATGGAAGAATTCATTATTTGCTTACCCCAAAGACATTCTCCCTCTACTTACTTAATATGTAAACCTTGAATTAATTAGAATGGCAATATGCCCCACTCCAGAGGGTCAGCCTAGTCCTTGTTGATTTAAGTTAGCTATAGGAATATCTCTTTTTCAGGATATTTACTTTCCTAAGTTTTTTTTTTTTTTTTTGTAGTTTTCATCAAGAAAGCAGAAACTTAGGTTTTCTAAGGAGCTTTTGTGTATGCTTTTGCTTTGCTGTTAAAAATAAATAACTAAAAGACCCATGATGAATCCATGGGGCAAGATTAAAAAGACTGAAAATCAACAAAAACAGACAGAATTGGGAGATCAATGAGCTCAGGGTCTGAGGTAATTTTTTGTAAACTCCTGCACCACATCTAAAGTCTCTGTTCATTGTTTTCAGCCAAAAGTTATCTATAACCGAAGATAACTGATTCAAGTCATACAAAACTTTTTCTCAATATTTGCTTGCTATTTTGCACAGTATTATCCAGTTGATTTGAAAGTGTAGCATATGGTACATAGCATTTCTATTTTAATATATCATAGAACTTTGAACTTTAAAAAAATGTATCTCAAAATACCCCGGGTTTCACCATTTTATATGATTTTGGTCATGCAAGAAAAGTATAGTAAAATTAGTAATTAGTAACTCTCATTTAGGAAAGGTGTAGTAATTGTTTAGCTTCTCATTACCTAGCTTCTCATTACTTACATTGCTGAGATTAACTAAATATGTTCAATAAATCAATTGAATATAACCCATTTAGTTCATTTTATGAGACATGCTCTAAAATGCTTTACCTAATTCCTCAAGATGAATTGATTCCTCCTGCTTAAACAACTTTCGTTAGATGTTATTTTCACCCATTTCATGAAAACTCTTTTTTTCTTACACAGTTGTTAGCTATTCATGTAAATATCTTTGCTATCAGAATGTGTTATGAAACTTACTGAACCCAGTAAGTTCCAGTCAATTGGATTGAAACAGGAATAATGTACACAACTTCCAGGTCATATCACCAAGTAGGAAATTTCATGCTCTCCACTACTTCTCATTTTCCTTTCTTACAGGCTGGAATAAGGATGGGATGCTGGTGAGTTAGCTTTGACAATGCAGAATAGAAAAACACTCAAATGGATCTGGATGCTGGATGAACTCACTGGAGCACTACTGCCTATTTTCCCTGTTTCTTCTCACCTGTCTCTTCCAATGCTAAGCCATGTGTATGCAAGCCTCTTCTAAACTCAGCTTTCATTGGCTGAAAGATGACAAAGGGAGGATGTAGAGCAATCTTGAAAAGCTGCATATTTTCTCCAACAAAACTACATTAACCTGGAAGTGACTAGGTTATATTGAATCTAAAATGGTGGTGTTATTCATCCACTTCGTATCAGAAATGGAGGTCCCTGATGAAATTATAGTCAGTACAAAAATATAGTTAGATGGACAAGTTCTAGTATTTGATAGTTCAATAGGAAAATTATAGTTAACAACAATTTCTGTATATTTCAAAATAGCTAGAAGAGAAGAATTATAATGTTCCCAACAACAAAAAAGACAAATATTTGAGGTTATGAATATCCCAATTACTCGGATTTGATCATTACACAGTGTATACATGTATCAAAGTATTACATATGCTCCCACAAGATGTATACAACTATTATATGACAATGAAAAATTTTAAAAATAAAGTTAGTATGATGGGAAAGATTTTCTGAATATCTGATGTGGTTGTAGGCTCTAAACCATATTAACATAAAATAGATAATTTATTGAATTCAAAGACTACTGTTCTAGGAATGTTTTGTTTGGTTTTGAGACAGGGTCTTGCTCTGTTGCCCAGGCTGGAGTGCAGTTTGGTGCAATCATAGCTCACTTAAGTCTCAAAGTCCTGGGTTCAAGTGATCCTCCTGCCACAGCCTCCTGAGAAGGTGCACACCGCACCTGGCTGGCGCTGTGTTTCAAACATAGGTATAGAAGGCAAGGAGGCAAGACCTCTGCTCCAAAGGGAATGCTAGTAAGAGAGAAAATAAAGCACAAATGGGTAATTGATATTCATTATGGAAAATATTCATGATACAAATATAAATTCTTATTATGGTTTAGGAGGTTTAGAAGGTTTCGGAGGCACGCACAGGGAAAAATCAATTAAATGCAGAAGAATTAGAAAAGTCTTTTGAATCTAATTACTTCAAGTACTTGCAACAATATTGCCATTAGTTGGGAAAACGATGTTTAAATCCTAGGTGCCATCCTTTTATTAGTGATGTTCAATGGAAGAAAGTTCAGAGACCCTCCACTTTTGGAGGCCAACTTGGAGCTACCTGGAAGAAATAATTTCTATTGTGACTTTGAGATTAACATGTATTTAATTGTGTTATCTTTGTTAGTAGCAAATAATTATGGTTTAATAAAATACATAAGTAGCATGTCAAATGTAAATTTCCTTAGAAATGAGACTAAACACATTTCTGTAAACAAGCTGCTTTAATCCTGTATTTGAAATCTAGCGGCAGCTGTGTTAAAATGGAGGCTCCTTTGAACGATGATCTTGACAGAGACCAGATTCTGGAATGTTAAAACATAGCATAGCAAAAAAAAAAATTATCCTCTGCCTATCTGTGCCTGGAACTCTGATTCAGATTTTTGAGATTTTCCTGGGCACTTTAGAGGATACACTGCTTCAATGTCACATGCCAAATTTAAACCAATAACAGCCATTCAAACATTACAGTCTCTTAGCTATTGTATAATGTTTATGAAGAATCTAGAGGTGATTATACCCACTTAATTTTTCCCCTGTTTATCTTAAATAGGAGATAGATGAAGGAGGAAAGGGAATCTGAATGTTGCATAAATGTAACGATAAGGGAAATAACATGCACAGATTGTGACAATCCACTTGGAAAAAAATCCAAACTAATTTTGTTCTATTTCTTCTAAGCCATCTGAGAGCCTTTCTACATTTACCCATACAGACTAAATTACACTGTGATTGAGTTTATGGAAAGATAGCAGCACATATGTAGATGAAAGCACAGACAGATATTTATGAAAAACTGGGTTTCTGTAAAAAAAAAAAAAAAAAGGGAAAGTTGGTAGTTATTTTAGGTATATTAGTTAATGTTTAAAAATGGAAACTTTAGAGACTATGCCACTTATTCAAACATGCCACTTTTCCTCAAAAAGAGAGAAACAAGTTTGCCATTATAGGCCGTTGTTAAATGTTGGCTTTGGCTGGTACAGCCTTTTGTCTTCCCAGCTGTATGAATCACCTCTACAATATGTCCCTTTTGTTTGCATACTGGGATTCAGTGCCTGTCTGGGGGTGGGGGAAATGTGTGGAGAAAAACCTGTTACTTTGTTACCCTAGGACCAGATTGTTTCAAGTCTGTGTGTGCATATTTTATTTCAGAGTCTTTCCTTAAATCTTGGCTTTCTTTCTTTCTTTCTTGCATATTTCTGCCCATCCTAAAAGAATAAACCTAGTTTTGAACCAAAAATAAGTTGCATGATATTAATAAATCAAAATTGGTAAACCCCTTCTGTTTACTCTTAAAATTGTCAGTGAAAAATAGAAAATATACTGGCGTTTTACGTTCCACTTACAAGCATATCTGATCCTCTCTTTATAAAATGCACTTCCATTTGTTAGTATGCAATTATATGTCTCCATTTTTATGGGCATGCAATCTGTGTCTATATTTACATTTAGACAGTTTATGTTAATTACAATTTGTACATGTATGGTATATATACATTCACTAAGATGAATGTGTTCTAGGCATTTCGGTGAGCATTATTTTTGTTAAATTCTTTTGGGGTTGGCACCGACATCACTACTTCAGATATAGAAACTGAAACTTGGAGAAGTTAAAGGGAATTTATCCTTGCAGATAGCTATGTAACATTACTGTTCATCTGCATAAAAACAACCTGGTACATAGGGAGAGGCCAGACTGGGCTCTGGTGGGAAGTGGAGCCTTATTTGAATCAAGGACGATATGAGTCAAAATCATGATCTTTAGATTAAACCAAGATGCCAACACATTTTATGTCTGAAATGTTCTTTTTTTTGCTCACCCAAAATAGAAAAGAAATGCTTTGAAACATTATTTTATAGGAGTAGCTCTGTCTCATAATAGAAATTATATTTCATTAACTTTTGGGTTTTTTTGTTTTGCCAGTTAGGAATCAAGCTTTTTACCCATTTAGATGTTAGTCTACTCGTGACATATTTTTGTTGCAAATGTTGTAATTTAAAAACTCATATGTGTTCACTATAGAAAATCTGCAAAATATCTAAATGTACAAATAGCCCTGACATTAATATATAACCACTGTGAAATTCTTGCCTTATGTACTTGCAATATTTTTGCAATGTATGTGTGTCTGTATGTATGCACACTTTTTTCTTTTAAAAATTATGCTCAGAAATAGAAACAATTTGGTTATTAACATGTGAACTTTTAAAATATTATTATTGTAAAGTAGGTTTTCTTCACGGCATAGTACTGCATCGTAGGATTATACCTCATTTTTTTCTAGCCAACTCTTTATATTGTGAAACTATATGTTAAGTTCAATTATTCCATTTTATGAATTTTTTGCATTCTTTCCAACACAGCAATGTTTGCAAGTGCCTGTTTGCATACTTTCAAAAGTGTTGGATGTTAATAATTATAAAGAGTTTGCAAATTAGATAAGCAAATCATAGCATTTTAGTTTTAACTCGTATTTCATTACCAGTATAAATATTTTTTCATTTGATTCTTTTCATCTCTTGGTGGATACAGTCACCTACTTTCATTCACTTAGTTATGTTCATTCATTCTTTTGAAGTATGCAGACTTAGGGTTTATTTGCAGACCAGGTTCTGTGCAGTGGGGAACATACTTTGTCCTAGCCCACACAAATCTTAAAGCCTCACAAGTTTGATAAACAATGAACATAAACATAAATGCATTCTTTTAACTGCAAATTTTTTTGAAGTACTCTTGAAGAAGTGAACAGGGCGCTGCGATGGAAAAGAAAGGCATACTTCTTAGAACAATGTCATTTCTATTTGAATGGATAAAATACGTGCGTGCACAAAATTTAATATATAAAAGCAAATTTACCCTGTTTATTTAACCCTGTGAAAGTAACTCTCCCAACTGTTTTTCAAATCTTACTTTCAAAGGCAATCAATATTTAATTATTTTCTCTATATCTTTATCGAGATAACTATGTGTGTCTGCATGTTTCTGTGTGTGTACGCATGATTTTGTTTTGTTTTGAGAGAGTCTCGCTCTGTCCCCCAGGCTGGAGCGCAGTGGCACAATCTTGGCTCACTGCAAGCTCCGCCTCCCGGGTTCACGCCATTCTCCTGCCTCAGCCTCCTGAGTAGCTGGGACTACAGGCGCCCACCACCACGCCCGCCCCGTTAATGTTTAGTACTTTTTTTTTTTTTTTTTTTTTTTTTTAGTACAGACGGGGTTTCACCGTGTTAGCCAGGAGGGTCTCAATCTCCTGATCTCATGATCCGCCTGCCTCTGCCTCCCGAAGGGCTGGGATTACAGGCGTGAGCCACCATGCCCGGCCTGTATGATTTTTTTAAAATGTGAAAATACTCACTCAGCATTCCTGATAATTTTTACTTGGAAACTGTTCTCATCAGTATTTATAGAGTTGCCTTATTCTTTTTAATGGGTACATATATTCTATATATTTTTTACTATATGGATAAAACTTAATTTAGATAATACCCAATTAAAAATATTTCCTTTTATTTGACAAATGGGTTCGAAGATTGTAGTCATATCTTAAGTTATATTCTCTGTTATGTTATTTTTCTTTTTTGTTACATTGTATTTCCTTTATTTTATTTTGTTTCTGTGATAATTTATGCAGCATATATTGTTTCAGTAAATACTTGTATACATATAGCTGATTTTATATGCTTAATGTTCTATTTTTAAAATAGTATCTTACTAGTAAAGAGTAATGAAGTTAATATATTTTTACGTAATTTCTTTTACAACTCAATTTTTACTGATCACAAGTTTAAGTGTTTACATTTATATAATGGAATACATTTACACTCCTATTATTTTGTTATTCCTATCTGTGATTAATTTTGATTTTAACTATAGATAAATTCCTTCTCAATTATTGTTTATCATATAATTTCTTTATAGTCAACTCTTTTTTACCACATAATTTTTCTCAGGGTTTTAGTCTTTATTTTTAATTTATTTTCAAATTGACAATTAAAAATTGTATATATTTATAATATAAAACATAATGTTTTGATATATGTATACATTATGGAATGGCTAAATAGAGCTATTTAACATATGCATTACTTCCCAAACATATTCATATGTGTGTATGGTGAGAAAACTTAAAATCTACTGTCCTAGCAATTTTCAAGTATACAATGTATTAGCTGTAGGCACCATGTTGTACAATAGATTTCTTGAACTTATTTCTCCTAATTCAAATTTTGTGTTCTCTAACATCTGATCATCTGACCTCACCCCAAGACTCCGGTAATCACCATTTTATTCTCTGTTTCAATGAGTTGCACTTTTTAAGATTCCATGTATAAGAGAGATCATGTGGTACAGTCATGCGTTGCTTAACGAAGGGCATATGTTGTGAGAAATGTGTTGTTAGGGTATTTCATCATTGTGCAAACACTATGGAGTGTACTTCCACAAGCTTAACTATATATATATCTAAATATATATATATATATATATATATAGCCTACTGCAGAGTAAGCTATATGGTATAGCCTATTGTTCTTAGGCTGCAAGCCTGTACACGTTACTCTACTAAATACTGTAGGCAACTGTAACACGATGGTCAGTTTTCATGTATCTAAACATATCTACACATAACAAAGCTACAGTAAAAATAATGTATTATAATCTTATGGGACCACCATGGTATATTTGGTTGTCATTGACTGAAACATCATTAGGTGGTGCACGACTCTGTCTTTCTGTGCCTAGCTTACTCATTTCACTTAACATGATGTCCTCCAGGTTTATCTACGTTGTCACAAATGACATCATTTCCTTCTTTATTTTTCTCTTACGCTAAACAGTGTTCCATTGTATATATATGCCACATTTTCTTTCAAATTTGGGAAGTTTTC
>NC_045443.1:17207104-17224705 GCF_002776525.5 Piliocolobus tephrosceles
TCCTGCCTCAGCCTCCCGAGTAGCTGGGACTACAGGCGCCCGCCACCACGCCCGGCTAGTTTTTGTATTTTTTTAGTAGAGACGGGGTTTCACCATTTTAGCCAGGATGGTCTCGATCTCCTGACCTCGTGATCCACCCGTCTCGGCCTCCCAAAGTGCTGGGATTACAGGCTTGAGCCACCGCGCCCGGCCATAGTTTTAAATGACCTTTTACTCCACAGATTCTTCTGCTTGATTAATTTTGCTTTTTATATTTTCTATTTGATTTTGTATTTTATGTATTATATTTTTAGTTCCAGAATTTCTTTTTTTTTCATTTCTTTATTACATTTTTCATTTTGATCAGTTACTGTTTTCCAAATTTCATTGAATTTCCTTTCCATATTTGCTTGAAGGAGACTGAGCTTCCTTGAAAGCATTACTTCAAATTCCTTGTCAGGCAATTTGTTTATGTCAGCTGCTTTGACATTAACTACTTGGAAATTACTGTGTTTTAGTAGTGTCTTTTTTTCTTTCTCTCTTTCCTTCCCTTCCCTTCCCTTCCCTTCTTTCTTCCCTTCTTTCTTCCCTTCTTTCTTTCTTTCTTTCTTTCTTTCTTTCTTTCTTCTTTTTGAGACAGGCTCTTGCTCTGTTGCCCAGGTTGGAGTACAATGAAATGATCGTGGCTCATTGTAGCCTTTACCTTCTGGGCCCAAACTATCCTCCCACCTCAGCCTCCCAAGTAGCTGGGACCACAGGCACTTGCTACCATACCTGGCTAGTTTTAAATTTTTTTGTAGAGACAGTGTCTCCCTATTTTATCCAGGCTATGTTTACTCGTTTTTTCATGTTTCATATTGCCTTATGTTGATGCCTGTGCATTTGATGGAGGAGTCTTCTCCTCTAGGCTTTACAAGCTAGTTTTGCTGTAGAAATATGTTTTCCTGCAGGAAAATAAGAGAGTCCTTGCTCTGTGGTATGCAGCAGTTCTGGACCAGGGATGGTGAAGCTGTATAGTCTCTGTGCAGCTGTGTCAGATGAGGTCAGTGTGGCTGAGAGATGTAGGTATCCTCAGAAGACAGTACTGTGGATGTCTCAATGGTGAGGAGGGTTGTTAGGATCTTTGGTAACTGTGACTGCTGAGGTCCTCCCAACTGTGTTTCTCCCATCAAGAAAGTTATAGCCCCGGGGATCTCTCTTGGCATTGGATTTGACCTGTCTGCCTGTTCACAGTGGCAGTCGCTTGAGTGTCTGATAAGTGACACTGTGACTACCCAACAGGTTTACCTTACCCACTGCCTAGACAGAGCCAATTTATCAGGACAGGGGAATTGCAATAGAGAACAAGTAATTCATGCAGAGCTGGCTGTGTGGTTGACAGGAGTTTTATTATTACTAATATCAGCCTTCCCAAAGCTTGTAGGTTTGGGGTTTTTCAAAGGCAGCTTTGGGGAAGGGTGATGGTAGCCAGGTAACAGGTGCTTGCTGCTGATTGGTTGGGGCAGAGATGAAATCATAGGGGGTCAAAGCTATCATCCTTTGGGCTGAATCACTTCTGGCTGGGGCCACAGGAACAGAATTGGCAGGTCCAGGTGGAGTCATCAGGCCCAGGTGGAGCCATGGGTGTCAAATATACAAAAAAAAAAAAAAAAAAAAAAAAAAGAAAGAAAGAAAAGAAAAAAGAAAAAGAAAATACATCTCAAAAGGCCAATCTTAGGTTCGATAATAGTGATGTTATTTGCAGGAGCAATTAGGGAAGTTGCATACGGCTGACAATGGTTTATGTCTGCACCTTAACAGGGTTAGGGCTCCTCTGCTTGTTCTAGCCCAGCAACTTCTCATTAGCTCTACAAAGGTGGTTGAGTTTTGGGGAAAGGCTATTGTCATTTAAACTATAAACTAAATGTCTACCAAAGCTAGCCCATTAATAATCAGAAGCAGCTTGGGGGCTAAAGCCATGAGGGCAGCTGGGCTAGATGAGATCTTCCCCATTGTCATTACCTTCTTGCTGATTATAATTTTGCAAAAGCTGTTTCAGCACCTGTGTAGCAGCAACTAATGGCATGTTACTGGTGGCACAGGCATCCCCACTATTGCATTTGTCACAGTATGTGAAGTGTGGATGCTTGTGAAGCAGCCAGGAACTGAGAGTAGGAGAACAGATATGTGCAGAGATACAATGACTCGGGTTTGGGCAAAACAACTCTATACGGTGGCTGAGTTGGTTCACAGAGTCTAGGAACATGGAGTGAGAGTTTGGCTATGAGGCTTGGAGTGCAAAGTAACTTGCTATGCTGATGGCTCTGGTATTTGAGATGTGAGTATGCCCAGTGCAGTCGTGGATCCGGCATCTTTTCTGAAGTAGTTCAGCAAGGGCTGCTTCTTGTAGCTGAGATGTGCAGTCACATATTTCTCTCTGGAGTTTCCCAGTGGGCATGGATGTGGATTACCTAAGTGGCAAAATATGCCAGCGCTTTCTGTGGAGCAAGACACTGGGGACCACTGTGGTTCCTGCCGTGTGGCCAATAACTAGGGGCCTCTGTTTTTCTTCTTTGTTCTTAACCATCTCCTGGCATCTCAGGTATGCTGATTTCACCAGTGATCCTTTTCATTGTGGATATTTAGTTTGTTTGTTTGTTTTTACTTTTCTGTATTGCTGGAGCTTCTTAAATGGGCCTGGTGGAAACAAATTGTCAGTGCAGCAAAGAAGAATCAGCACTCCGACAAAAGGCTTTCTCAGTAACGCAAATTTACTTTTCTTTTTTTTTTTTCTTGAGATGGAGTTTCACTCTTGTCTCCCAGGCTGGAGTGCAATGGCGCCATCTCAGCTCACCACAACCTCCGCCTCCCGGGTTCAAGTGATTCTCCTGCCCCAGCCTCTCGAATAGCTGGGATTACAGGCATACACCACCACGCCAGGCTAATTTTGTATTTTTAGTAGAGACGGGGTTTCTCCATGTTAGTCAGTCTGGTCTCAACTCCTGACCTCATGTGATCCGCCCGCCTCGGCCTCCCAAAGTGCTGGGATTACAGGCGTGAGCCACCGTGCCCGGCGGCAAATTTACTTCTATAGAGGGGTGCATCTCGCAGATGGAGCAAAGGCGAGAGCACACTAGACAAGGGAGAGGAAGGAGTTCTTATCCCTAATGCAGCTAATCCCCACTGCTGTGTCTTTCCCCTATTTGCTAGGGTTGGACCGCACAGTCTAAACTAATTGAGATTGACTATTTCAAAGAAGGCAGGGGTACGAGCCAGAGTGATGGGATGAGTCATTTCAGCGGGAAGGACGGTTACAGAGCAGGTGACTAAAGATGACGAAGGACAGAGCAGGTCATAGAGGCTAGCAGGGTGTTGTTTACTGAAACTAGGGACAAGGAGGCGTAAAGAACGTGGAAGTTAAACTTTAAAATGGAGAGCAAAGAACAGGGAAGCTAAACGTACTGACACACTGGTTCTGTGAAGAGGAATTCAGAACTCATTGTACTGAACGATTTTCTCCCTCCTGAGTGTTAGCGGAAGTTAACAGGCTCAAACCTTTGAAGAGGAATTTACTGTATCCTACAGGCCCTTGAGCTTTCTTGAGGATATTTTGGTTTTTGAACATCTGTCTCTCTTTTTCTGTGGTGAAGACAAAGCCAGGTATCACCTACTCTGCTATCTTGATGATGCTGCCATTTAATCTTTTCTTATGTAAATTTAACCACAGGTTTAAATATAATCAATAACTTCTGCCAAGCTTTTATTTGTCTTTTCTCATTTTCAGCAACAAGAACTGTAACAAGACAAGAACAACAAAAGTTCTCTTGAGATTTTAATTAAGCTTACCTTGAATCTACAGATTGAGAATGAACAACTTAATGATATTGTGTCTTTCAATCCGTAAACACCATAAATCTCTGCATTTATTTATATCACCTTTACTTTCTTTCAGTATTATTTCATCATTTTTAGTCTGCTAGTCTTACACATATATTTTTAAATTTATCCGTAAGCACTTTGTGCTTTTTAATTCAAATTTAGTTATATATACAGTTTTGGATTTCAATTTCTATTTGTGTTTTTGCTACAATGTAGAAATGTAATGTATTTATTTATTTATTTGAGACAGGGTCTCACTCTGTTACCAGGGGAGAGCACAGTGGCACAATAACGGCTCACTGCACTCTCGACCTCCTGAACTCATTGATTCTCCCACCTCAGCCTCTCAAGTAGATGGGACTACAGGCATATGCCACCACACTCAGCTAATTTTTTGTATTTTTTGTAGAGATGAGGTTTTGCCGTGTTGCCCAGGCTAGTCTTGAACTCCTGGAATCAAGCAATCTGCCTGCCTTGGCCTCCCAAAGTGCTAGGATTACAGGCATGAGCCACCATGCCTGGCTTGATTTTAAAATTGACTTATTTCCTGTGATCTTGCTAAACACAGTTATTTGTACTCATATATTTCTTTTAATCTTTTGTAACTGCCTATTTAGATAATTGTGGTGTGTCCAAATATAGACAGTTGTATTTATTTTATTTTAATCTGTATTCTTTTAGCTTTTTTTTCTTGCCTTATTTGGTAATTGGATATGATAGAAAAATTCCTTGAAAAACACACCCTATTAAACTCACTCAGAAAGAACTAGAAAACCTAAATAGTTCCATATCTATTTCAAAAATAAACATATAGTTAAATATTTTGGCTAAGACCTCCAGTACAATGTTGACTAGAAGAAGTGAGAGCCAACATCTTACCTTTCTGTCTGATATTCAGAATAATGCATTCAGTCTTTCACTGTTAAATATATTAGTGGTAGGTTTATTCCTGATGTCTTTTATCAGAATAAGGGAGTTTCCTCTTTTTCTTGTGCACTGAGAGATTTTCTTATCATGAATAAATATTGAATTTTTTCAAATATTATTTCTGCATCTACCAAGGTAAATTAAAAAAATATGTTCATATGGTGAATTGTACTGATGTATGTTTTAGTCAGTATTCTCCAGAGTAACAGAACTGATAGAAGGTATACTTAGACACACGAGAATGGATTTATTAGGGGAAATGTCTCACTCAATTATGAAGTCTGAGTAGTCCCATGATAGCCCATCTGCAAGGTGGAGGATCAGGGAACATACTAGCTTGGCTCAGTCCAAGTCTAATGCCTTAGAACCAAAGAAGCTGTTTGTGCAACTCACAGGCTGAGGCTGAAGGCCTGAGAGTCCAGGGGGCCACTGGTGCAAGTCCTAGAGTTCACAGGTCAGAGAACCTAGAATTCTTTCATACAAGGACAAAAAAAGGAGGGTATCGTGGTTCCAGAAAAAAAGAAAAAGAACAAGAATTCACCTTTCTCTTTTTCCTCCATTCAGGCTCCCAACTGGGCATCTTATTCTCGGTCTCTGACTCACATTCATCTTCACCAAGAACACCCTCACGGACACACCTGGAGAAGCTCAATCATTCTAATCAAAATGAAAACCACCTGGAATTCCCTTTCAGCAAAGAGGAATGGGTTCAGTTCCTACTGAAGCATTGAGAATAAATAACCCTTTACCAGCTACCTGAGTATTCCTTAATTCAGGTAAGTTTCATCCAAAATCAACCATCATAACTTATTTTCAAATGTTGAGCTAGCTTTACATTCTTTAGATTAGGTCCTGCTTGTTCATGATGTATTGTACTTTTGTATTGAGCTAGATTTTATTTAAAATACTGTGAAGATTGTTTGAGCCCATGTTTATTAGGGATATAGTTCTAATTTTTCATTCAATATCTTTGTTTGGTTATGGTACCAAGTTAAAATTGATCTCGTAAAATGAGTTGAGTAGCGTTTTCTTCTCTATATTTTGGAAACGTTTTTGAAGGATTTATACTATTTCTTTCTTACAGATTTGTTTGAGCTTCCCAGTTAAGCCATCTAGTTTAGAGTTTTGTGTGTGTATGTTTGTTTAACACATTTTGACTATTAATTAAATGTTTTAAATACAGAACTATTTGGGTGATCGAGTTATTTTTAAGTGAATTTGGTAGATTGTGTCTCCAAGATTTTGTCTATTTTATTTAACATAAAACTTATTGGCATAAAATCTTCCATAATATGTTGTTTTATGTGTTAATGTAATAAATCTGTTGTGATGTTCCATCTTTAATTATTGACATTGGTAGTTTGTGTCTTTTTTCTTCTTCCTGACTATTCTGAAGGGAGATTTATCAACTTTATGATCTTTTCATAAAGCTAATATTTGTTTTATTAATTTTTCTCCATTAGTTTTTTGAGTTTTTTCACTAATTTCTGCCCTTTTTTGTTCTTTCCTTTTGCTCATTTAAAATTTAGTTTATTCTTTTTCTAACTTTCTTAAGTTAGAAGCTTTATTGCTTTGAGACCATGCTTATTTTATTTTACTGATATAAATTCTTTTCTCAATGTTAGTTTTACTGCATATTACTTTAAATTATTAAATTTCTTTAAACATTAGTTTCACTGCATATTACAGCTTTGAATTTTAATTTCACTAATGTTATCTAATTTATTTATTATATTTTCCTTGATCCATGGGTTATTTAGAAGAGTATAGTTTAATTTACACATTGGGACTTCACAGTAAAATTAAAAAAAAAATTCCAAGTTTCATTTATTTAGGTTCAGGTAATGAAATTGTTATTTAATTCTTTTAAATTCTGTGTGATTTGCTTCTCATCACAGAAAGAGTCCTGCTGAATGTTCATGAGCACTTGGAAAGAATGTATATTCATCTATTGTTGGTAGAATGTAAATGTCAACTACAAGTGGATTAAAAATACCAAATTTGTTATGCAATTTCTGATTTTATTTCTATTTTTATATGAACGATTGAGAGAAGAGTGTTGAAATCTAACTTTCTTCAGTTCAAATAGTTTTGCCATTTTGTACTTTGAAGCTATGATTAGATTCATACATTCATGTTTCTGTTGTTTTGATGAAATAGCTCTTTTATCATTATGTTATGTCTTCTTTTATCCCTGTGAATATGCCTCATCTACTTTGCCTTATAAGAATATAGCCACTAGCATTTTCATAATATAACTAATTTCATTCTTTTCTTTTATTCCTATGTATGTGTTCCCACATAAGTATTTTTTTGTAGGTTTTTCTTTTTTTTTGTAAGCAGCAAATAGTTTGATACTGCTTTTATATTCAATCTGATTATCTCTATTGTATAATTTATATGTTTCATTCATTTGCATTTAACGTAGTTGTTAATATGTTGAAATATCTTGCTTTTGTTATATATTTCTCTCATCTTTTCTTCGTTGACTTTCATTTTTTTCTATTCTTCTGCCTATGTTTTGGAAAAATATTTTTTATGATTCTATTCCATCTCCACTATTGGTTCATTTGTCATACCTCATTTATATTTTTATGTGGTTGCTTTAGGATTTACAGTACACATCTTTAAATTATTATAGTCTTTTTTTAATATTATTATGCCACTTCCCATCTAGTATAAGAACCTTACAACCATTTTATTTAATATTTACCATATTCACTGTTTTTGTTGTTATATATTCTACTGCTTGCTATATTTGTTATAAAACCAATAATCATTGTTAGAATTTTTGCTCTGTACAATTGTCTTTTAAACTGAGAAGAAAGACTTAAATGTGTACTTTATTCATATACCTAGATTTTTAATAGTTCTGATATTCTTCACTTTGTGTAACTGTTTATTACTACATGCCTTCTTTCTGAAAATCTTTGCTGTTTCTTATGGTGTAGATGTTCTGGTAATTAATTCTTTGAGGTCTTGCTCTTGTCTTAGAACAAAGTTTCTTTGGAATGTATCTTTGCTGGATGCAGAATTGTAGGTTGATGGTTTTTTTTTTTTGGCAATATTTCAAAGATTTTACTGTTGTCTTCTGAGCTACATAGTTTCTGATGAGAAGTTTACTGTAATTCTTATATTTTCCTTTCTGTGTGTATTATTATTTTTTAATTTGGACATCTTCAATGTCTTTCCTTGCCTGTAGTTTCTATCAGTTTGACTAAACTGTCCCTTGATGTATTTTTCTTTATATATATATATTTATATATGTGTTTATATATTTATGTGTGTGTATATATATTCAGATATGTGTGTATATATATTTATATATGTGTATATATTTATATATGTGTATATATATTTATATGTGTATATATTTATATATGTGTATATATTTATATATGTGTATATATATTTGTATATATTTAAGAAGCTCAGAGAAAATTATGTAAATTTAAGAAGCTCAGAGAAAATTATATATATGTAAGTAATTATACAAAATTATATATATATATATATAATTTTCTCTGAGCTTCTTAAATTTATGGTTTGCTGTATTTCAGTAACTATGGAAAATTCTCAACTAATGTAGCTTTACCTTTATTTTTGCTTGTTCTTTCTCTACTGCTAAGCCTCCAGTTATATGAATGTTAGACCATTTGATATTTCTTTAGCTTTTGAATTTTCTTAATTTTGTTTCTTGCTATTATCTTGTATCTTTAAATTTTGGTTTGTGTAGTTTTAGTGGGTCTTCAAGTTCACCATTACTTTCTTACTGGGTTCATCCTGATGATTAGCCTAAATAAGAAATTTGCATCTCTGATATTCTGTTTTTATATTTAAAATTTTTAGTATTTTCATTTTGTACTATATTATAGTTTTCATATTTTCTGCTGAAATTCTTTATATGTTTGCATGTTGTCCACTTATTCCATTAGATAGTTTCAGTTATTTAAATTAAGTTTCTATGTGGTAGTCTCAGCTTCTGAGCCTTCTCTGAGTTTAATTCCATTGACTGCTTTATCTCTTCACAACAGATTTGGTTTCTTTTACCTGACTTTTTGTGGGTCTTGTAACTTTTTACTAATGCTAAATGTTGCATTAAAAGAGGAAGTAAATATAATTTATACTCAAATAATTTCATAATTTACAATCCAAATTTTTCTCAGCTTGTTATTATGGGGAGTTGAGTCAATGCAGCCATTAGGTAAATTAGATTTTTGTGTTTTTTAACTTTTAGTGCACTAGAGACAAAAAACTGCTCATATGGTGGGCTAATGTTATCTTCTGTATAGTATGAGACCTGAAATACCCACATTTTTTCTTAGAGTTCCTCTTCCACCATCAGATTTTACCAGATGATTCAAATATATACCCTAGAATAGAACATTCTTCAACCTTACCTCCTCCCTCACAGACAGCCTGTTCTGGCCTGCTCTTTGGTTTGAGATTTATCATTGAGAAAACTGAAGGAATTTTCTTGATTTTTGCTTCATCCTCTTAGGCAGGTCTTCTTTATCTGTTTTGTGGATGCAGCCTTGTCAGTTTTTCTGCCCCGTCTCCATAAAAACCTGATTTTTTAAAAAATCATACTCTTAGGGTAAAGATCTTTTAAAATAGCAAATCTCTTGTCTAACCCCCCAAATGGAAGTCATCTACAATGTATCAGTGCAGGATCCTTGGCTTGAGTGGTTTTCTGTCTTTCCTCTAATGTCAAATGGATTTTGGTTTTATCCCTCCCTAGTGCAGTAGATTTTTGCCTACTACCAGGACTGACATGATTTCCTGCTTCTCTTCTAGTTGCTTAAGCCTTTTTTTTTTCTTTTTCTTGAGGGTGATCTGGGAAGTTGATAGGGTCTTATTCCTTTGTGAACCAAAAAGCGGCTCTCTCAGGCCTTCTGCTCTGCTTACATTCTTTCTTGTGACTACCAGTGGAGGCTCCAAAGAGCTGGTAAGCACATTCAGAATTTTCTTGTGATGGGGACTCCCAGAGATTCACAATTGCCACTTTAGCATCCATTAGGACTTTTAAAACTTATTAATATTTTGCAGTTCTTAAACTTGTTTTATGACAATATCTCTTCCTCCTGAGCTCTGAAAAATGTGAAACTTTTCATTTTGAGGTTCTGCCTCTTCTTAGATGAACATGTTACTCTAAGTCAGTTTAGCTGTATTCATCTCTTGCCTCAACTCTAATGGAATCAAGAAAAATTATAACTTTGTCGATTATCTGGATTTTTATTATTATTAGGCCAGAATCAATGTTATTTTAGCTTTGTATATCGTTAAAAAAAGAAGAAACTATAATTTACTTAATATTTATTTTCTAATTTTTTTCCTGAGCACTGCTAATTAAGGTTTTATCTCTTAATGCTGTTTCATTACTAGTGTCTCTGAAATATACCATGTGTTCTTGTTATATACAAACATGTGAATGCTTTAGGGATTTGCATAGCCTTCATGATAAATAGTAGATAAAGTCTTCCCTACTGACACATTTGTTTTCTTTCATGTCCAATTTTTTGCTTTTAAATTGCATTTTTGTATAAAGACTATGTTAGTTCCTTTTTAGTAAGTATTTCTCTTATAAGGTGAAATATTCCATAGTCATTTATGTTCATGGGAAGAATTAGGGCCAATTAGGGCCAATCTAGATAGAATTCTGTCCATTCCTAACAAAGTTTCTCATGATGGAATTTATCCTTTATTTCATCCGAATCCAGCAGAGATCAGGAACTGCTAGGCTGTTCATGACTTTCAAATTCATCTGTAATACCAAATTTAAGAAGTCAATGTGATGTATTACTTAAGCCTGCTTTTCCTAATTCTCCACGGAGAAAAAAACAGGTACAGTGGAATTTTAAACATCAGCCTGTGCAGCCAGTTCTTACTGTTCAAAACATGGGTTGCTGATTTTTCCCCTCTAAGTGTGTATCATGCAATTCTGAGAAGAATGACTGCAAGCCTTCTCTCCTAGCCTATCCCTACACTTTTTTATTTCACTTCCATTGAATTTGAAAGTTCTTTATAATGTGTGTTATATACAGAATATATTAGTTTTCTATTACTGTGTAACGAGGTACCACGATCTCAGCAACTTAAAACAAAAACAACATAAATTTATTATCTTACAGTTCTGTAGGTCAGAATCCTAGGCACACCTACAGTGAGCTCTTAGCTCAGGCTATCATCAGGATGAAATTAAGGTACTAGCAGAGACTGTTATCTTGTCTAAGATTCAGGGTCCTCCCAAGCTTACTGGTTATTGGCAGAATTGAGTTCCCTGCAGTTGTAAGACAGGTCCTCCTTTTGTAGGATCTATATATTATCCCTGCCATGTTTCCTTTTCCAAAACATGGTAGTTTTTTTTTCATTTGGGATTCTAGCAGAAGAATGTCTCTGATGTTTTACCATTTTACAAAAACTCATCAACTTGGGTCAAGCCCATTCGGGAAAATTTCCCTTTGGTTAAAGTCAACTGATTAGTAACCTAATCATGGATGTGATGGTCTATCATATTCTCATAAGAGAATTAAACAGGGTATATATACCAGGAGGCAAGAATTTTGGTGAATGTCACAAAAGTCGGCCCGAACCATAGATATTCCCATCTACTATAGAAGATAAAACTTAAGTTTTATTTTCTCATTGATGAATTTATTTGGTATAATTTCTGAGTAAAGAAGAAGATAGCTTTTATTTTAAAACCAGAAATAAGAAGTACCTTTCAAACATGAAGTATATGAAGAATGTTTCCATAAAGTTTCCATATAATTGGAGAAAGAATAATAAACAGCCAGATTTTTTAAAAGAAATAGGTAGAAAATTTAAGGAAGATTTAGAAGAATATGCTAAAAGCCTCAGATGTGAAAGAACTTGGCATTTTTAAGCAGGGTCCAGAATTAAATTAGGGAGTGAGTCACTTGCCATTGTTAGGGGAGAGTTCTCCAAAGACACTAAGTAAGCCTATGATAGGAATAAGCTTGGAATGTTCAATGAATGCACACAAGATGGATATTATTGGATCAGAGCTTGCTAGGGGAAAGGGGAGTGACAGGGCAAAAAATTACAGTGGACTATATGGAAATAACCTCTGTATTAGGGTTTTCTAGGGAACAGAACCAGTAGAAGATTAGATAGATGACAGGATATTTATTAAGGGAATTGATTCATATGATTATGGAGGCTAAGAAGTCCAATGCTATGCCATCTGCAAGCTGAAAAGTGAGAGAATCTGGTGGCATGGCTCAGTCCAAGTCTGAAGGCTTGAGAAACGGAGCAGGCAATGGTGTAGCTCTCAGTCTGAGGCCAAAGACTTGAGAACCTGGGCTGCTGGTGCAAGTCCTAAAGTCCAAAGGCAGGAAAACCTGGAATTCTGGTGTCCAAGGGCAGGAAAAGATGGATGTCCAAGTTCCAGAAGAGATAGACAAAGAAAGCAAGTCAGGAAGAAAGAATTTGCCTCCTCTGTTTTTTCATTTTATATGTGCCCTCAGCTGATTGGATGGAGCCCATCCATACTGATGGGGGCAGTTATTTCTTACTCATTCTATTAAGTCAAATACCAATATCTTTCATAAACAACCTCATAGACAATTCCAGAAATAATGCTTTACAAGCTATCTAGGTATCTCTTAATCCAGTCAAGTTGACATGTAAAATTAACCGTCACAACCTCATGAAGGAAAATGTAACTATTGATTGGAATTTTGAATTTGATCTAAAGGTAATGGTACACAATAAAAAAATTTAAACTGGTAAAAAGAGCATGATCAAATTAATGTGTTAAGATTATTTGGCTGATCCATGGATAATGGATTGATTAGAAAAAAGGCAAAGGTGAAGACTATTAGAAGATGACTACAGGAGGCTATTTCACAGTCTGAGAGAAAGAAAAATTATGATAATTAGAACTATGGTAGAGATTGAGTGATGTAGATAAATTTGATGTATGATTAAACTCTTCAGTTTTCTCTATTTTTAAATTGAGTATTTTTTAATTCTTATGATTTGTTGATCAGCTGCTTTTGTATATTTATATATAATGTTATTGTTGCTATTTTTGTCTGTTTGCTATTTGGCTTCAAATTTTGTTCATGGTATTTTTTAATAATGTCAAATCAACATTTCTTTTATTGGTGTTAATTTTTTATTGTTTAGAAACTGTACCACCACCTGTGCAATCTGTGATGTAAATTAAGATATGTCAGAGTACTTAAAGATACTATGACTATATAATATATGACATAATTTACTGTGTATCTAAGTGAAATATAAACAAACAAAAATTATGCTATAGTATTCTGCTCTCATGTGGGTATGTCAGTATTTAAAAAAAAGCAAAGAAACTTTTGTTTTTCATCCTGAGCTTTTGACTAATACAAAATCTCACTTGATTGTTTTGGGATTTCTTTCCTTTCCTTTTGTTCATAAGAATAAAAGTTAAAATAGGGAGGATTAATTTTACTGAATTATGTACAACATACACACATAGTCTCTTTGATTTTAAAATACGCGTGTTTGAAAACGTGAACTTTATTGATTAACACTAGATAACAAAATAAAGAAAAATCTCAGTTTATATTACATGGGTGTTTCTGGTACCTTGGGACTCACAAATTAAAGGTTACTATGATCTTCAGCATGGTGACCTTTAGAAAGAACTGAAAAGACTCATCTTTTCATTTAGGGCTTCACTTTGCAAATCCGTAAAGAATGTCCTAAGGTCAGGCTGAGAATCCTCAGCCCAGGAAGGAGGCAAATATATTTCCAATATTAACTGCAGTATTCTTTAAAAATGACAAAATAAGTCTAGGTATTAGGAGAGTGACAAATGTGCTTGGATATTTTTCTCTTTTGAAAATTATTAACTTCAGATACTAACATCTGTGGCCATTAAAACTAAAAAGATGCTCCTCTCTTCGAGTTCTTTCTTTGAGTTCATTGATAAGAAGACCTCAGTTCTTTAATTGGAGATTATTGGAAGTAACATTTCCAGTATCTCTTTCCCACCTCCACTTCACTCTTCTTCCCAAGGAAATAGCAACTAATCTACTGATAGAAAGTTTTCCATCCTTCAGAACATTGCATATACTAGGCATAGTTATGAGCCTGTCTCTCTCATAGTATCTGTATCAATAACAGGATAAAAGGAATAGTTATCTCTCACATTTATGGAGATGCTGCTTCTTGAAATGACCTCAGGAAAGATTCTGCTGTAGAGTAGAGAGAAAAGTGCTCAATAGTTTTTATTTGTCCCTCCAGGTTAATTTCTGACCCTTCCCTGCCCTGCTCACTGTCCTAGATCCCATCATGATTCTCATATTCTCTAATTATCTCACTTGGGTTTGGTGATAGGATATTAAAAGAGTGAGGAGAATGAAGTCAATAATTTATTGTCCTAGTCCCTTCTCTACTTGCTTGTATCCCTATCCTTACACTGAAGTGTACTGTGTCTCTCAAAATTGCTTAACTTCTGTGACTCTGTTCCTCTGTGTTTTAACAAGTTTCCCTCCGTTTGTCCCTTTGGACATGGGCTGGTAACAGAAGATGCTACTGAGCCTAGGGATACTCTCGTCCTTTATATAATACCCTTAAACCTACATCTTATGCACCTCTGCTGATAAGTAGTCTTTAAAAAATAAAACCTCCTTTATCTATGTTTTTAGAATGCCACCTCACACAGGATGGCTGTTATTCCATACAGCTTCCTAGAAGGAAAAATAGGTGTTTGAATCTACCCTCTGTCAACAATGAGATTCTCTTTAGCTTACCAACATGGGGAGTTTAGATTGTGTTTGATGACAAGAGCGAGCCTATTGCTATGTTTCATTTAAGAACAATATTTGCAATGAGGCCTCACCCTCCGGAGGCTGTGATTAAGTTGTAAAGAAAGAGGAAAATGCCTTACAACTTGAGGTTCTATTTCCCAACTTTCTCCTCTGCTAACAAGTTCTGCTTATCAAAGCAGGACTAAATAGATAATCTAGGGCTAAAAGCCAGAAATGTAAGACTGGATACAAGGCTATACATAGTAAGAAAAATACTACCTCCTTAATAAAATACAATTCAGATCCTCTCTTTTGGTAAACTAAGAAAACTCTCCACATTAATGAGAAAGCCTGGACCTTAATCTCCTCACTCTGCTTCCCTAATGACTGGTTTCACCTTCTCACTGCCCTGGGCTTGGGGCAAAGGATGGCTCTTCTGCTTAGATCCAAGTTCATACTCTTTCTCCATATTGCTAATGTGCATCTGAGACTAGGCTAGTCTAATTAAGTTCTAGACAGTTTACATTTCTAGGAATACAAAAAATAGCATGTAACTGTAAATATGACACAAAACATTTATCTCATCTTTAGTTTGGGGTAACTTACAGGCATATTTCTTGACTAATTATGAATATGTCTACACTTAGAAGAGACTTTATTTTAGGATGACTCTCAAGGTTATCTAGAAATTTTAAAATTGATACACTGGAAATTTACTCTAGGACATATTAAGGCATTTATCATCCCTAGTTTAAGGTCTGTCTTTTGTCCAAATTAGAATCTCAAAAACAGAAACCTCTTTCCAGCTTAATTCTGAGGCCATTCCATTCTGAAACACACCAAGCATTCTATCCGCATGATAACTTTATCCTTACTGCTTCCTCAGTCCAGACTTTTTTGTTAGAAAAGTTGTCTTTGTGACTAACTCCACTTCAAAATATCATTGATCAACTTTTGAATAATCTAATCAAGAAAACCTCCCCTGAGAAAACCTCTCCTTCTGTAAATGAACATTCCCTTCTAGTTGTTCTTGCATCCCTTCCTCTGCTATTCTTTGCTTCATATCACTTTCTCTATATTGTTGATTGATTGATTAATTGATTATTTGTTTTCTCCACTAAAATGTATTTCTTCACAAGACAGAGACTCATTTGTATTCTAAAACTAGAGTCTGGTACACAATATATCTTTAATACATATTTGTAGAAGGTAGGGGTAATCCAAAGTTGAGAAACAGGCTGTCATTAGAAAAATGGTAATTTTATAATGGTATCAAAGACTGAGAAGTAGCAGGTTAGGTGTATTAATCAGAATTCTCCAGAAAAACAGAATCAATGTTATGCATGTGTGTGTGGATGTGGATGTGTATTGGCTTGCATGATTGCAGAGGCTTGCAAAGTCTAAAATCTCATGGCGTTGGGTGGCAGACTGAAGATTCAGGGAACAATTGCAGTTCCAGTTAAAGGCAGTCTGTAGAAGAACTCCTTCTTACTTGGGGAAGGTCAGTCTTTGTTCTATTAAGGGCTTCAGGTGACCGGATGGGGCCTCCCCCACATCATGGAGGGTAATCTGTTTTACGCAAAGTCTACTGACTGAAATGTTAATCTAAGCCGAAACACACTTTAACAGGAACATTCAGAATAATGTTTGACCAATTATCTGGGCATGGTGGCCCACACAAGTTGTCATGTAAGATTTACCACCACAGTAGGCTTGGGGCAATAGCCATGATTATACCTGAGGTAGATCCAAGAATATGAAATCAAATTAGCTTTTAACACAGGCTTGGCAAAGCAAAAGTGGTAGGCAAATGTAGTCTTCATAAGCTAAGCTGTAATAACAAAGATACTCTTAAAATATAGTGACTGAAATAAAACGAGAGTGTGTCACTCTTTCCCACAACATTTCAGAAAGGTTAAGCAGATTCTGTTCTAAAAGCTCATTCAGGAACCTAAGCTGGCAGGTTGAGGTTGGCACTACTCAAGCTCTGTTGTCAACATGCAGTTTCTATTTCTGTACTTAAGGTTGCTTATCTGATTCTACTCATCACAATGGGATACAGTTTGGCTCTGTGTCCCCACCTAAATCTCATCGTGAATTATAATCTTCATGGAGGGAGGTGATTGGATCATGGGGGCAGTTTTCCTCATGCTGTTCTCATGATGTGGGTGAGTTCTCATGAGATCTGATGGCTTTATAATTGTTTGACAGCTCCTCCTTCACATGTTCTCTCTCCTGCCACCTTGGGAAAAAGGTACTTGCCTTTCCTTCATCTTCTGCCATGACTGTAAGTTTCCTGAGACCTCCCCAGCCATGAAGAACTGTGAGTTAATTAAACCTCTTTTGTTTTTAAATTACCCAGTCTCACGTGGTATCTTTATAGCAGTGTGAAAGCAGATTAATACACAATAATAAAAGGAAGTTCACCAATGCCATGTTAATTTTTCCAGCCCATGGGAAGGTAGTAGAAGAAAATCTAGGACAGTAAGCTTCATCTTTAAAATAAATGACCTGGAAATTGAACGCATCACTTCCATTCATATCCTTTTTTCCTGAACTTAGTCACTTGACACCTAGCTTGATGGGAGACTGGGAAACGTAGTCTCTAGTTGAGTAGATATGTGCTCAGCTAACACTAAGTGGGGACAAATACTAAGAGGACGAGTGGGAGGAAAATGCATCCTGAAGGATGGTTGGCACTTTCTGCTTTCTGTTCCTTTTGGCCATAAAGGTGCCTATGCTCACTCTTTTCCCATGAAATCACACTCACCAAGGGAGAGTAGTACACGATCAATGCAAGAACAACTGTCCATTTGAGAAAGGGAAAAATGGAAGACATGACAGTTACAAAGTGTTATCAATGATGAAATCCTGCTGAACAAATATTATCCACTTTTACAATGAAATACATTTCTTTATCAGACACTAGTTTTGGTTTTTGGAAAGAGATAATTTTGACCATTGCTTTCTGTGACTTCTGATTCAGTCCTTTAGGAAGTTCATCCTTTTTCTGTGGCCAAACTGGGCATTACAGAACTCTCCAGCTTTTGCAGCCCACTTCTTGCTGGTACAG